>NC_056003.1:86126690-86426690 GCF_018446385.1 Zingiber officinale
AAAAAATTCATTGCAGGGTTCCAGGAAACCCGACAACTAAATGAAAGGTAAATCACCGTCCACATGGGCACTACTGTAAAAGTGGTAGCTGTTGCAGTGGGAGATGTTTATCCTTTGATAAGAATAAAATATGGATTTTAAGTAATTATCTTTACGTACCAAGTTTAGAAAGAACTAGTTTTCAGTTTCTAAACTATTCAAAGAACTTGATATTCTACCTCTTTTAATAACAAAATTGTTATTAAGAAAAAGAGGGAAGTTATCTGTTCTGATACGTTGGTTGGCAATTTATAAATCCAATAACTCCTACGATGCAACAAATGGAAATTAGTAACACATCTTCTAACTTTAAGAGAAAGCAACCTTCGGAAATGAACCAATTATATCTTTGGCATCTAAGGCTAGGTTATATTAACTTGAGTAGGATTCATTGGTAGCTGATGAACTTTTGGGTTCATTGGTAGTGGAAATCTTTCCAACCTGTGAGTCTTACTTGGAAGGAAAAATAACCGAGAAGCTTTTAAGTATAAGGGGTATGGAGCCAAAGATACATTGGAATAGGTTCATTCTGATTTGTGTGATCCTATGACAAGAGTTAGTATCGAATATTTCGTCTATTTTATAGACAACTATTCAAGATACAAATACATTTACTTGATGTGCCGCAAGACTAAGTGCTTTGATTAGTTCAAAGAGTACAAGGCTAATGCGGAGAAATGTTAAAGTAAAAGTATTAAGTCACTATGGTAAGATCGTAGTGGCAAGTACCTCTTGGGATAATTTAGGAGTCACTTATCAGAAGTCGGGACTCAATCCCAACTAGGGGTGTCAATTCGGGTGGGTCGGGTCGGGTTGGGTCGGGTTGAGTTTTTTTTTTTTTTTTAACCCAACCCGAACCCGACCCGAACCCGAGTTCAACCCAAAACACCTCAACCCGAACCCGACCAACCCGATCAACCCGAACCCGACCCATATAACCCGAAAATCTGATTCAAAATGACTTTTTTGGGCTATTTTCCCTATAATTCTTCACTTTTATCTCAATATTCCATCATTATCATACAAACATGGTATTAATATACATAAAAACATCTAAATTTTTAAAATAAAATTTCATTTAACCCCAAAAAAACCCACAAAACCCAATATTTAAGTCAACCCGGGTCAACCCGGGTCAACCCGAACCCAACCCGAGACTCTTTTACTCTTTAACCTTCCAACCCGAACCCGACCCGAACCCGAAAATGCCCAACCCGAACTCGATTTTTTTCAGGTTGACTCGGGTTGGGTCGTCGGGTCGGGTTCATTTTTGACACCCCTAATCCCAACTAGCTGCACCTAGTACACCCTAACAGAATGGTATAGTAGAAAGAAGGTATATGACTCTTATGGAAATAAGTAGATTGATGATGAATTAATTACCAAATTCGTTTTAAGGATATACACTAGAAACAGAAGTGAACATAATACCTTCTAAAGTCAGAACTCTCTACTCCCATAGAATTGCAGAATTGGCGTAAGCCTAGTCTGAAGCATATTCGGATTTGGGTGGTCTAGCACATGAGAGACACTGATAAGTTGGACAGGAGTTCACTTGTTTGTGAGTTATCCTAAAGAAATGAAAGTAGGTTTATAGTCTTAAAAAATCAGAAGGTCATTGTTAGAATCAATGACCGATTTTTAGAAAAGGACTATGTAATAAACCACAAGCCCATAAGTAAATTTGTTCTTAAAGAAATTATAAAGGACATGTCTAATCTAGTACCAACTGTACAAGATGAAATATCACAAGAAACTGCAACACGTATCATAAATGATACACAGACAGTGGCTCATCATAGTGGGAGGATTGTCAAGCAAACCTAAAAGATTCATGTTTTGGGAGAGTTTTTGGACTTGATCCCAAATGAACATGAGTCTGATCCCGGACATATGATGAAGCACTCCAAGATAAAGATGTAACATCTTGGCAAAGAGCAATGAATACAGAATTAGAATATATGTATTCTAATAAAATCTGGAAGCTTGTAGAACCACCAAATGGTGTAAAAGCCATTGGGTAAAAATAGGTCTACAATAGGAAAAGATGGATAGACAGGAAGGTGGAAACTTTCAAAACAAGGCTTGATGAAAAAGGAAACTTTTTCACTGGTAGTCATGCTTAAGTCTATTTGGATTCTTTTATCTATTTGGCAAGAGGATGTCAAGACAGCATTCTTTAATGGAAGTCTTGAAGAAAGCATCCATATAAAGTAACCAGAAGAGTTCATTGCAAAGGGCAAAGAGCATCTTGTGTGCAAGCTCAATCAGTCTATGGACTGAGGTAAAGCTTCAAGGTCTTGGAACATCCGGTTTATCAAAATAATCCAGACCTATGGATTTATTTAATAACTGGATAAGTTTTGTGTATACAAAAAGTATGATGGAAACGTGGTGGTATTTCTTGTACTATACGTAGATAACATTTTTGGTAGTTGGAAACAATATCAAAATGTTGTCAGAAGTAAGGATATGGTTGTCCAAATAATTCGATATGAAAGACTTGGTAGAATGTATATATTCTTGGGATCAAAGTAATAAGGGATCGCAAGAAAAAAATATTTTACTTATCCCAAGCTTCATATATCGAAAAAATCCTTGCTCGTTCTAATCATGCAAAACTCCAAGAAAGGTTTCTTACCTTTTTAGCATGGAGTAACTTTATCTAAAAGAGATGTCTCCGTAAACATCAAAGTAGATAAAGGAAATTAAGGCAGTTCTTTATGCTTCGGCTGTGGGAAGCCTAATGTATGCTATGCACGAGTTCAGAAATCTATTTTGCCAAGGGCATAGTTAGCAGATATCAAAGTAACCTTAGACAAGGATATTGGACTGCAATAAAGCATATATTAAAGTACCTTAGAGGCACTAGAGATTATATACTAGCTTACAAGGCAGTTAATTTGGTCCCTGTGGGTTGCACGGATTTTGACTTCCAATCGGATAAGGACAATAGTAAGTCAACCTCGGGGTTTTGTGTTTACTTAAGGAGAAAAAGTCATAACTACGGAAGAGTGATAAGCATAGGTGTTTTTCTGGACTCCACCATAGAAGCTGAGTATATGGCAAGCCTCTGAGGTAGTCATAAAAGTTGAATGACTTAATAACCTCAAGATAGACTTAGATATGATTTCTTGTTTATCCAAAGATTATTACAATTTATTGTAATAATAGTGGTGCAGTAGCAAATTCGAAGAAACCATGAGTCTATAAGGTGAGTAAACACAATAGAGCGCAAGTACCACCCAATACGAGAAATCGTATAAACGAGGAGAAGTTGTTGCTGCCTAGATTATGACCTATAGATCTTTTCACTAAGGCCCTTAAGGCAAGAGCTTTTGATGGGCATGTTGAAGGGTTGGGAATCAGATGTATGGCAGCAGATATAGCAGCTTAGTCTTTTAGTATAAGTGGGAGATTGTTAGGATGTATACTAAAAGTCTAGCTTTTGGTATAAACATTTATCTAGAAATAAGAATCACATTGGTCAAATGTCTACATTTATGATAAATGTAGTTGTTCAATTAATTTATATTGCAGATAACATGGTGTGTGGTGTCACACACAGAGGATCATGTTATCAGTACCTTATAAATTATAAATAGTAGCTCACGACCAAGATGGAAAGGAACAAACCATTGGAAGGTCGTAGTGTAATTAGGTATTAGTTTATCTTAACTATGTAATTACACTAGTACACTTAGAGTGTATTGAGTAGGACCATTTGAGGTCGTTTCTTTTTATACTGACTTTATAAAGGAACAAAGATCTCAGTTATTATGGAAGTGTGTGCTCTTAATCCTAATATAATAACAAGCACATATATTTGATATTTATTTCTTTAATTTATCAATGGGTGAGATTTAGTTCGATAAATCAATAAGCCCGATAAGTTGGGAAATGATATCACTTATAGTGTGTGTTGTTGATTATAGAAGGAAACTGTATCATAGTAATCTAGGTTGAAAATGTCCCCAAGAGGAGCTCATAAGGATTGTCATGTTAAACCCTGTAGGTGGACTTAGTCCGACATGACGATGAAGTTGAGTGGTACTACTCTTGGAGCTAGATATTAATTAAATGAGTTGTCAGTAACTTACTAATTAGTGGACATTTGTTATCTTAAACACAGGGAGACTAACACACTCATAATAAGAAGGAGCCCAAAATGTAATTTGGGATTGGTGCGGTAGTTCAATAATAGTTCTTTAGTGGAATGAATTATTATTGATGAAATTAAGTTGTGTGTTCGGGGCGAACACGGGATGCTTAATTTCATCGGGAGACCAAAATCAATTCCTCCTCTCGGTCCCTATCGTAGCCTCTTGTATATAGAGATTTATACCCACCACATGCCCACCTTCTTACCCATCCAATGGGGCCGGCCAAGCTAGCTTGGAACCCAAGCTAGGGCCGACCAAGACCAAGTGGATGAGCCAAGTTGGTGGCCGGCCAAAGCTTGGGTCCCAAGCTTAGGTGGCTGGCCACTAGAATATTAAAAAAAGGATTTTTATTAAAATTATTTCTTATGTGGATATCATGTTTTTAAAAGAGAGTTTAAAAAATTAAAAATTTCCTTTTATAGCTTTCTACAAAAGATTAAGAGAAGAGATTAATCTCTTTCCTTATTTGTAGATTAAAAAGGATGGTTTTAATTTTTGGTAAAAACTTTTCTTATTTGTAAATCATCTACATGTTTAAAAGAGAGTTTAAAATTTGAAATCTTTCCTTATTTGTTGATTAAAAGGTGGATTTTAAATTTTAAGAAAACTTTCCTTTTTAACCATGTTCATGATTTAAAAGAGAGTTTAAAAATTAAATATTCTCTTTTATAAGTTTCTACAAGAGATTAAGAAAAGATTTGATATTTTTCCTTATTTGTAGATTAAAAGAGATTTTAATTTTTAGAGATAACTTTCTTTTTATCCACATGTTTAAAAGAAAGATTTTAATTTATTAAATTTCCTTTTTATAAACCAATCATGAAGGGATAAAAATTATTAGAGAAATTTTATTTTTCCGGAAACAAATTAGGAAAGTTTTAATTCTTGATTGAATTAAATTTCCTTTGCTTAGATTATTGTGGCCGGTCATGTTGATTAATAAAAGAGAAATTGATTTTATATCAATTAAATTTATTTTTCATGGCAAAGGAATTAAGGAAGTTTTTATTAAAATTTCCTTATTTGCCAAGACCAAGGATTATAAAAGAGGGGGTAGAGGTGCCTTCATGATAAGAACTCTATTCTATTTTTCTCCCTCTTTTTCTTCTTGGTGTGGCCGGCCATCCTCTCCTCCTCTCTTCTCTTTGATGGCCGAACCTCATCCTTCTTGTGTGGCCGGATCAAGTTTAGAGAAGAAGAAGAAGAAGGAGAGAAAGAAAGCTTTGTTTCTAGCATCCCTTGGAGCATGGTGGTGGTGGCCGAACCTCTTCATCCTAGGAGAAGTTTTGATGGCCAAAACTTGCAAGGAAGAAGAAGGTGCTTGGTGGTTCTCATCTCGGAAGATCGTTGCCCACACAATGTCCGGGATTAGAAGAGAAATACGGTAGAAGATCAAGAGGTCATTAAAAGTTCACAAAGGAAGGTATAACTAATATAGTTTTCCGCATCATGTTAGTTTTATCTCCATGTAAAAATACCAAATACAAGAGGCATGCGATTCAAGTATTTCAAATTAGTTTTCGATGTTGTGTTCTTTTGTTTTTCTTTTCCTTGTGATTTGATTGTTCTTTTCGGTTGACCTAAAGTTATTTAAGGAAATTAAATATTAGCTTTTCTTAAAAGGCTTTGTCTAGGCGGTGGTGGTTGTTCCCATATCCAAGAAGGTCATGTGCCTCGCCATGCAGTCCTGAAAGCTAATTTTGGAAATTAATATTTAATGGAATTAATAACCTAGGTGATTTGGATCGAAAGTGTTAAGTTCCGCAGGAGATCCAAGTCTAAACCTAAAAGAACAAATAAATTAAACTTTGGATCAAACGTGTTAAGTTCCGCAGGCGATCCAAGTTTAATTTAAAATAACACATGGTAGCTAGGAAAAGGTTCAGACCTTTGTACAAAATTTTTGTACAGTGGAACCATTAGGCTTTCCGAGTAGCAACCAACATGAAATCTTCCTCAAAGCGAATAGCAATGAGGTCATCGAAGTCTCGCACTTTTACAATTCAACTTCAACAACCATAACCCAACACAAGAAAAGAAATAATCCAACACTAGAAGCCTTTGGATGTAGTAATGTGAAATCGATAGAAAATGGTGGAGTTGTTGTCCAGTCTGAAATATTGGAGATCCCTGAGCAAGAAGTAGGTGTGTGAGAGGAGGGAGGCAACCTTCGAAATATTTCCCAATGGCTTCCAATGATGGATAGGAACTTCTTCAACGGTAGATCTGTCAACAAGGAAGGAGGTGGGCTGCCGGAGTGGAGGTGGTTGCAAAAATGAAGCTCTGAAATCCTTGAGTTTGTTGAGGTGGGCTATGCTGCACCAATTAATAGGTAAATGAGCTCGTAGAGGCAAAGCTGCCACCAAAGGGTAAATCTATCGATCAGTGGCTGATTTGTAGGAAGGGGCTGCAAGACTCTGGCTAAGCGAGTAGAGATCTCCTCCAATTAGTCCAGAACTCCGATGAATAGAAATGCAGGGAGTGACCCCTCTCCCAATTGAGAGAGGGTTGTGGAACAAAGAAGATGGCTCCAAAATCTGGGAGGGAACTTCGGTGATGGCTGCATAAAGAAAACTCAGATCCGAGTCTCCCAACAGAAATGACTGACCACAATGGTGAGGGTGAGATGAGATCTGGCGGTGACAGTGAAAAGGGAGATGAGATGATATCAGAAGGGGTGGGCAACAATGGTGAGGAATCCCATGAGGAAGGGGTGGTTGATGGGTTGATGGTTGGCTGGAGATCGGTCGGAGTAGCAATAATGATGGCCATGGGCAGTTGTAAGGTGGAGACAAAGGAGCTCTCTCCTCTCTGGCAACACCCCCCCCCCCCTTTTCACAAAGGTTAAACCTAAGAAAAAATGACCCAAAAAGCCCTCTCCTCTATGTGTCTTTGCATCCACCCTACATCACCTACCATCTCCCAAATTCAAAGTAAGGGCTCTTAAATTTAATAAGCAAGTGAGACCATTTTTATGTATGTGAATGGTTTGCAACATATTCAATTTATCTCTCTTATATACTCAATTTTGTATTTCTAAGTTAATAAGGTAAGAATATCTTCTGTTAATTTACGCTCGATTTCAGAAACAAAGAAACTAATCAGCCAAACTTCTTGCATTAACTTTAAAACCTAATAATTGTTCTCAAGGTTGAGAAGATAACCTATGCCTTTAAAGAGCTTCTTCCCATGAGTCTGACTAATGATGCAACTTCTGATCAATTGTTGGCTCATTAGAAGTATATGACTAATTCTGAACTTGTAAGTTGCATCATGTTAGCTTTGATGTTTCATGAACTATAAAAATAATATAAACATATGGATGCTTATATGATTGTTTATCATCTTTATGAGTTGTTCAATGAGCAAGTGAGATCCAAACAATTTGAGGTCTCCAAGCTTCCCTTTCGCTCAAGGATGAAGGAGGGTTCATATGTAATGTAATTTGTACGAAACATGAATTACTACATTAAGCGGTTGGGATCATTTTGATTTATCATAAATCAAGAGTTAGGTATTAACTTAATTTTACATAGTTTACCCGATAGCTATTTATAGTTTGTGATGAACTATTGAATGAACCAATTGGAATTCATAATTCTTGAGTTGATCAATATGCTTAAGACAGTGGAGCTATCCATCAATTAAGAAGGAACCGAAAGCTATGATGTTGTTTGATTCTTCAAAGAAAGGTTTTAAAAGAAAGTCAAAAAGTTAGGCTAAAGGAAAGAAAAAGGCTAAGGAAGAAGAACCAGCACCAAAGGGTCTATATCACTATTGTGACAAGATGGGACATTGGAGAAGAAACTTTAAAATTTAGCTTGAGTCTATCAAGGAAAAGAAGGCATCTGATGGCCTATCTACTTTAGGTATCTTTCTTATTGAATGTCATACTATTTTCTCAGACACTTGAGTATTGGATACAAGGTGTACCTCGCATATATATAATGATATATGATCATGTCCGAACCAGGAGTCAACGGACACTGGGCACGTGGCGCTCCCTGCTGGATCCTCGAGTGCTCCGGCGAACCTGCAGCAAAATCGAGCCGGGAGGGGTGCCCCGGCGACAGCCCTCCGACGCTCAAGTTAGGCGAGGAATAACAAAAAGGTGGCCTCAGGATGAAGACTTGCGTACCTCTGGTGAAGAAATGGAGACCTTATATAGACCTCTCGCAGGAGCCTGGGCGCGCCAATCAAAGCAATCACCTGCTTTCGACCATGCTTAGGTATGGGTCTATCAGAAAGACGTCCATAAGGCCATACCGCTACTGTATCAACCTCTCCATGATGTGACGGCGAGATCCTCCATCGTGCACTTTTGTGTACGGCGTAATCATCAGACATGCCTTTGCTGACATCCCATATCCTGAGCCGAACGAATAGGCCACTCGGCTAACCCTCGTACCCTCGCCCTTATCCTGGCCGAACGGACCACCCGCTCGGCCCTTCGGTCCCAGCCAGGCAGACGCCCCGCTCGGCCATTTGGTTCTCCCGCCTTGGCGTCGGAAACCCAAGCCCATGGCTGGGTTATCTTTGGTTCCGCTCGGACCTACTCAACCACTCGGCGCGGCCATTAACCGCTTAGTCAGCCCTTCATCTGTCTTCAAGCTGAGACCCTTTAGGAAGTGGATCCCCCAATCTTACCGCCGGATCACTTGCCTTCCCTTCAAGTCTAGTCGAAGGAGGCAGTGAGTCCGACTGACTGGACTATGTGTACGAGCGGGCGGTCATCGCTTTACCGTCGCTTATAATATCCCTTGAGCTGTTCGACCCTCATGCCAAATTCAGCCGCTTGGCTCTTCGTTTTGGTTGTCTTGTCGCTCAACGGGGACGTTTGCTTGTCTAAATCTTCTCGAAAATCACGCAAATCCTCTTCATTAAGCCGAAGCATGCGCGGTATGGGCGCCTTAATTGCGACTGGTGACAGAACGCCACGTGGCTCTCCTTGCGTGGCGGTGGTGATACGTACGATGGGACGCCGATTACTTTGAAATGGACGGTTAGATGATGACCTCGTCTTTCGTGACCTGCATCCGACGGCGGAGGCCGACCGGCCTCAGCCGTATAAAGCCTTCGTCTCCTTCCTTCGCCGCATGCTTTCTTGCGCGTTGTCCCTCTGCCTCTTCTGCCGCCGCGACCTCCGACGATCCAGTTCCTGTTTTTTGGCGGCTACCATCCCACCGGTGATCTTTTCCGCCCGTTTCCTTCTCAGTGAGTCTTCTCCCTTCGTTTACAAGGTCTTCCCAACTCGTTTTGCCTCTTTCGTTCCCATTCCTTCGGTTTCTTGCTATCTTTTTGCTTCTCCGAGATGGCAAGCTCCTCCGAACCCGCTGTTGACGTTCATGGCCCTTGGTATCAGACCATGGAGAGTCGATTTGATGAAGAGGGGGCTCGGCGTCTTGTTCGGACGTATGGGATCCCTGATGACCATGAAATAATTATAGCCGACCCGACCGACCGACTCCATGACCCGCCGATCGGCACCGTTTGTTTCTTTTTAGACCAATTCCAGGGCGGCCTTAGATTTCCTACTCATCCATTTATTTTGGAGGTTTGTAATTATTTCCGCATCCCGCTCGGCAAGCTTGTGCCGAATTCCTTTAGGCTGCTGAGTGGGGTGGTCATCCTCTTTAAGCTGCACAGTATCCCTCTTGACCCCAAAATATTCCACTTCTTCTTCTACCCCAAACAATCTGAGTTGGGCACTTTTATTTTCCAAAGTAGAATAGGCTTTAAATTTTTTGATAATATGTCGACCTCCAACAAGCACTGGAAGGAGTTTTTCTTCTATATCCGACTTCCCGAGCGGCCAGCCTTCCGAACCAAATGGCAGACCGCCGTGCCGACCCAGCCGGAGCTCGGCAAATTCAGAAGCAATCCGGCCTACCTTCATGCGGCTAACTGGTTGTCTGATCAGCGGTACAAGATCGACCAGTTGCTTCTCAAGGGGGTGTTGTATATTTTTGGGTTATCTCCCGTTCGGGCTAATCTCCCCTACCGCATGGGTAAGGACTCTTTACTCCCTTAGCCTTTTTTTGTCTAACTGATTTTAATTTCTTCCACTGCAGCTGAAGTCATGTGGCGCTCCAAGGCTACCGCTCATCTGAAACTGAAGGTCGTGGAAATTGAGGCGGCTACCAAAAAAGAGCTCGCCGAGCGGGGTCTCATCCCCAGCCGCCCGGCAGATGCAGGAGAGGGGGGGGCGCAGTCCGCCCCTGAAACAGAAGCTGCCCCATCCGCTTCAACGGAGGTTGAGGCGAATCCTGTTTCCTCGGCCCCCGCCGAGCTGGGAGTCCCTCAGGTCGGGGATCCACCACTGGAAGTTCGGCGAAAACATCGAAGAGACTCCAGCCTTCCGCCGACCCAGGAGGACGAGCCACAGGCGCCGATCGGGGTCGCTTCGCCAGATCACACGCCGTCGCGGATCGGGACCCCAGTGACCTCACCCACCGCACAGCCCTCTGGCTCTCCTCCACGGACTCGTCGCCGCTTACGACGGTTGGGCGAAACTTCCACCATAGGGGAGTCCTCGTGTCAGGCGACCGCGGCTGAAGAAGCGCCGGCCGGCCACCCGACCATCAAGACCACCCTCCGATTCCCATCGGAGGAATATCTATTGTCTGCCGATCGGCCATCGAGCCCCGTTCACGAAATAACCCTGACGGGTCCGCTTGCCAAGCTCTTCGAGGACGCCCAGATTCAGGTGGCCCTCATGACGCCCAAGCAGCTGGGCGATAACAACATGCAGCAGGTCACTCAGGTACGTTCATTTTTCTTCCCGTGCCATGCTACCGTTTGGCTCCTGATTTTATTATTTCCCTTATAGCGTTGGGCTGAGCAAATCGCCACTAGCCATCGGCTAGCCGAGTTGGAGGATCTCCTGGAAAAACTCCAAGTGTCGGGAGGTCCAACGGCCGAGCGGGAGAAACAAGCCCTCGAGGCCGAACAGAAGAAGTCCGCTGACCTGTCTACAGAGGTGGCTCGGCTAGAGGGCCAAGTCAAGAAGCGCGAGGCGGATGCCAAACGCGCTACTGCCCGGAAGAAGCGAGCGATAGCTGATCTGGACAAGATGAAAGTAGATGTCCGTGCCCTAGATCAGCGATCCCAGGATCTGGAGGCCCAGCTGAACGCCGAGCGGGAGGTCCGTTCGGCTGAACGCACAAAGGCTAAGATGGACTTGAAGGCAGTCCAAGATTCCTTAACCGCCTCCCGGGCGGTGCTCAAAAAATATAAGGAGGGAGAGCCGAGTCGCTTAGCAGCAGCGCGCCAAGAATACCTCCTCTCGGAACGATTCGGCGCAAAATTCGGCGACAACGTCTCCTCAACTTTCGCCGAGGCGGTCAAGGTCACCATGGCGTACTTGAAGAAGGGTGGCCACCTTCCTACGGGAATGCATATTCCCGCCTCCGACCTGGCGGCCATGATAGATGATATCCCGGACGCCTTTTTTAATTTTGAGGACCCAGAGTGAGGCGAGCTCTTCTAAGTACTTTCTGTATTTCATCCGCTTTGCGAATGTAAAACTTTTGTACGTGCCGTTCGGCATAATTGTGTTCTTTTACTTGTATTTTTGTTTGCCCTTCATTGCCCCTTTTTATTCTGTTTGATGCTCATTTGTAGAATCAATTAGGCTCCATGTGTTTCTCACTAGGCGACCGGTCCGGTTAATCGATTGGCTCGTCTTCCTCAAAATCGTTTAGCGCTTGGCTATACTGTTTGCGTTCAGCGAATACGAAGTATTGACAAACTGACGGTCGATCGGCCTTAATCAATTTAGTACTTGCGAACGCTCGTTATTTGGCGTCCTTAGTTCTGTCCAAGAAGTTCACAGTCGCGGGTTCGGCCCTCGATCTTTGACGGAGCTTGTCAGCCTTCCGCTCGGACATTTATAGACGCCGGCTCGTCTCTCGATCTTTAACGTCGGAGCTCGACGGCGCAGATATTTATAGCCGGTCGGCGCGGCTCTCGATCTTTAACGACGGAGCTCGTCGACTTTCCGCTCGGACGTTTATAGACGGCGCGGCCCTCGAGCTCGACGGCGCGGATATTTATAGCCGGTCGGCGCGGCTCTCGATCTTTAACGACGGGGCTCGTCGGCCTTCCGCTCGGACGTTTATAGACGCCGGCTCGTCTCTCGATCTTTAACGTCGGAGCTCGACGGCGCGGATATTTATAGCCGGTCGGCGCGGCTCTCGATCTTTAACGACGGGGCTCGTCGACTTTCCGCTCGGACGTTTATAGACGCCGGCTCGTCTCTCGATCTTTAACGTCGGAGCTCGACGGCGCGGATATTTATAGCCGGTCGGCGCGGCTCTCGATCTTTAACGACGGGGCTCGTCGACTTTCCGCTCGGACGTTTATAGACGCCGGCTCGTCTCTCGATCTTTAACGCCGGAGCTCGACGGCGCGGATATTTATAGCCGGTCGGCGCGGCTCTCGATCTTTAACGACGGAGCTCGTCGACTTTCCGCTCGGACGTTTATAGACGCCGGCTCGTCTCTCGATCTTTAACGTCGGAGCTCGACGGCGCGGATATTTATAGCCGGTCGGCGCGGCTCTCGATCTTTAACGACGGGGCTCGTCGACTTTCCGCTCGGACGTTTATAGACGCCGGCTCGTCTCTCGATCTTTAACGTCGGAGCTCGACGGCGCGGATATTTATAGCCGGTCGGCGCGGCTCTCGATCTTTAACGACGGGGCTCGTCGACCTTCCGCTCGGACGTTTATAGAGGCCGGCTCGTCTCTCGATCTTTAACGTCGGAGCTCGACGGCGCGGATATTTATAGCCGGTCGGCGCGGCTCTCGATCTTTAACGACGGGGCTCGTCGACTTTCCGCTCGGACGTTTATAGACGCCGGCTCGTCTCTCGATCTTTAACGTCGGAGCTCGACGGCGCGGATATTTATAGCCGGTCGGCGCGGCTCTCCGGTTTAACGTCTGGGCTAGACGGGCTTTTTAAGCCTAATTTGGACAACGTTTATCTGGCCGACCGGCACAGGGTCTTCAGAATTGAGCTTTTGGCTCGTACAATATACCTCCGGCTGAGCAGCTCGGGGCCTCCGTCTTCGAGCTCCCAGCTCGGATATAGACTTCCAGGCCGACCGGCTCGTGGGCCTTCGGAATCTGTGTTGATGCTTGGGTATTGTACGCCCGGCCGAATGGCATGGGGTCTTCAGCCTTAAGCATTTTGACTCGGATAATTTACTTCCGTCCGAATGGTACGGGGCCTTCGATCCTTGTTGACGATGCCTTATATTTGTTTTCTTGATTTTTCATTTCTGCATTTCAAGTATTCAGTCGAAAAAAGTACACAGGATGATTTACATAGGCACACCTTTCACCCTGCCCGGTAAGGCTGGAGGTGGTTCGCGCTCCACGGCCTATCTAGCTGCCAACCTTCCTCATCTTCCAAATAATACGCACCCGAGCGGAGCTTCTCGATGATTTTGAAGGGACCTGCCCACGGAGCTTCAAGCTTGCCGACGTCGCCGACCGGCTTGACTTTCTTCCAGACAAGATCACCAACCTGGAATGACCTGGGAATGACGCGCCGGTTGTAGTTTTGCTTCATCCGCTGACGGTATGCCATCAGCCGAACGGACGCCTTTGCCCTCTCCTCTTCTACCAAATCCAGCTCCATGTTTCTCCGTTCGGCGTTGTCATCATCGTAGCTCTGGATCCGGGCGGACTCAACGCCGACTTCAACCGGAATGACGGCCTCGCCGCCATATACCAAATGGAACGGTGTGACTCCTGTCCCTTCTTTTGGCGTCGTTCGGATGGCCCACAAGACGCTCGGCACTTCATCCGGCCAACTTCCTCCCAAATGGTCGAGCCGAGCGCGCAGAATACGGAGAATTTCCCAGTTGGCCACTTCAGCTTGACCGTTGCTCTAAGGATAGGCCACGGACGTGAAATGTTGCTCAATGCCGTAGCTTTTGCACCAATCCTCTAACATCTTCCCTGTGAACTGTCGCCCGTTGTCGGACACTAGTCGGCGAGGGATGCCGAACCGACAAATGATGTGTTGCCAGATGAATTTTTTAACCATTTGTTCAGTGATCTTTGCTAGCGGCTCGGCCTCCACCCACTTGGAGAAAGAGTCTACCGCCACTAGTAAGAATTTCCTCTGCCCGGCCGCCATCGGAAATGGACCGACAATATCCATTCCCCATTGGTCGAACAGGCATGAAACGCTTGACGCCTTCATTTCTTCGGCCGGTCGGTGGGAGAAGTTGTGATACTTCTGGCATGCAAGGCAGGTAGATACTGTCCGAGTGGCATCTGTTTGTAAAGTTGGCCAAAAGTATCCGGCCAAGAGGATCTTCTTGGCCAACGAGCGCCGGCCCGGATGACCCCCGCATGATCCTTGATGTACTTCCTGGAGGATGTAAGCTAAGTCCTCCGAGCTTACACATTTCAGCAACGGGCGCGAGAAAGCTTTCTTGTAAAGCTGATCTCCGATGAGTGTAAACCGACCTGCTCTTCTTCTGAGGAGCCTGGCTGCATATTCATCGGAGGGTGTGGTGCCCGAACGGAGAAATTCTATAATAGGTATCCTCCAGTCGCTTGGAAACGTGAGGTCTTGCATCCGGTCGACGTGCGCCACCAGCAGTACTTTTTCAATTGGTTACTGAATGGCAACTGGCGTTATTGAACTCGCGAGTTTGGCTAACTCGTCTGCTGCCTGGTTCTCCGTTCGGGGGATCTTCTGAATAAGAACCTCTCAGAAAGTAGCTTTGAGCTTTTCAAATGCCTCAACGTAGAGTTTAAGCCGAACACTGTTGATTTCAAAGGTGCCAGAAAGTTGTTGAGCGGCCAACTGTGAATCCGAATAGAGAGTCACCCGACCGACACCCACATGCCGGGCTGCCTGCAATCCGGTTATGAGGGCCTCATACTCTGCTTCATTGTTGGTAGCTTTGTAATCCAGCCGGACGGATAGGTGCATCTTTTCTTCTTGAGGTGAGAGCAGCAATATTCCAATCCCACTTCCGAGCCGAGTGGAGGACCCATCCACATATATTCTCCACATAGCTTCCAGCTCTGGCCTTTGCACTTCGGTCACAAAATCAGCCAAGGATTGCGCTTTGATCGTCGAGCGGGGCTGGTATTGGATGTCGAATTCACTTAGTTCTGTTGTCCACTTAATGAGCCGTCCGGACGCTTCTGGATTCAACAGTACTCTTCCTAATGAACTGTTCGTCCGGACAATGATGGTGTGAGCCAAGAAATATGGTCGAAGGCGCCGAGCGGCTAGAACCAAAGCAAAGGCCAACTTCTCGAGCCCGGTGTAACGAGATTCAGCATCTTTTAAAATGTGGCTCAGAAAATACACCGGCTGTTCCTCGCCGCTGGACCTTACAAGTGCCGAGCCTACAGCATGCTCGGTTGAAGACAGATAAACATAAAGTGACTCACCCCCGATCGGCTTGGCTAGTACAGGCAGGGAATTAAGATATGTCTTCAATTCTTCGAATGCTCGGTCGCATTCCTCGTCCCAGTGAAATTTAGTGGCTTTGCGCAAAATTTTGAAGAAAGGGAGGCTCCGGTCGGCAGTTTTGGAGATGAATCTGGACAATGCAGTTATCCGACCGGTCAGCCGCTGTACTTCCCTTGTATTTCTTGGAGGCGGCATGTCTTGTAGAGCTTTCACCTTGCTGGGATTTGCTTCGATTCCCCGCTCGGTCACTATGTACCCCAAGAAACGCCCTCCTTTTGCTCCGAACAGGCACTTCTGGGGATTTAGCTTGACTTCATATTTGCGAAGCGTTCGGAAGGTTTCTTCCATGTCCTTGAAGAGATCGGCCGCTCGGACGGATTTGATAAGAATGTCGTCCACATAGACTTCCAGATTACGTCCGATCTGCTCCCTGAACACTTTGTTCATCAAGCGTTGATAGGTGGCACCGGCATTCTTCAATCCGAACGGCATCACATTATAGCAATATGTGCCGTCGGCCGTTACGAAGCTTACTTTTTCTTGATCTTCCCGGGCGAGCGGCACTTGATGATATCCTTGGTAGGCGTCAAGCATGCAAATTAATTCGCAGCCGGCCGTAGAGTCCACCAGCTGATCTATCCGGGGCAGGGGATAAAAATCTTTGGGGCATGCTTTGTTTAAGTCCCGAAAGTCGATGCAGACTCTCCACTTGCCGCCCGGCTTGGAGACCAATACTACGTTGGCCAGCCAGCTTGGGAACTGCACCTCGCGTATGTGGCCGGCCTCCAGAAGTTTCTCTACTTCCGCCTGTTCGGCACTGAAATCCCTTTTTCTCTGCTTCACTGGCCGAGCCTCCGGTCGGACATGTAACCCATGCTGCGCTAGGTTCGGCGAAATTCCGGGCAACTCATGTGTCGACCAGACGAAGACATCATGATTTCGTTGGAGGCATTGGATCAGTTCCTCCTTCTGCTTCTCCTCCAGATCAGAGGCGATAAAAGTCGTGGCCTCCGATCGGGTCGGATGGATCTGAACCTCCTCCTTTTCCTCATAAATTAAAGCAGGAGGTTTCTCAGTTATGGCGTGTACCTCGATTCGGGGCGCCTTCCGAGCGGAATTAGCTTCTGCTCTGACCATTTCGATGTAACATCGCCGAGCTGCTAGCTGGTCTCCTCGTACTTCTCCCACTTTGCCTTCGACGGAGAACTTGATCTTCTGATGGAAAGTTGAGACGACCGCTCGGAATTGGCTGAGCGCCGGTCGTCCCAAAATTACGTTGTAGGACGAGGGAGAGTCGACCACCACGAAGTTTGTTGTCCTTGTCCTCCTGAGCGGCTCCTCTCCCAGCGAGGTAGCCAGCCGGATTTGTCCGACCGTTGCCCGTAAACCCGTAGAGCGGGGTCGTCATGGGCAGCAACTCGGCTCGATCAATTTGCAGCTGATCGAACGCCTTCTTGAACATGATGTTGACCGAGCTCCCTGTGTCAACGAATATGCGATGAATAGTGTAATTTGCTATTACCGCTTTAATGAGCAGAGCGTCGTCGTGGGGCACTTCAACTCCTTCTAAGTCCCCGGGCCCTAAAGTGATCTCCGGTCCACATGCTCGCTCTTGGTTGCAACCGACTGCGTGGATTTGGAGTTGCCGGACGCCCGCCTTTCTGGCTCGGTTGGAGTCTCCTCCGGTTGGCCCACCAGCAATAACATTGATCTCGCCTCGGGAAGTATTGCCTCTGTTTTCCTCTTCCCGAGCGGACGGTCGGGACCGTTCTCTGGACGCTCGGCGATTCTCCTGCCTTGGAGAACGATGTCGATCGGGCGTATGTTGATGTCGCCTCTCGGGGCGGGTCCGGTCGGCTTCATGGGTCCTTTATCTCCTGTCGCTGGGAGGAGACCGTCGTTCGGCATTCCTAGGAACGGGATTAGCCACGAAGGGAAGACTTCGACAATCCTTTGTGTTGTGCGTATCCGTCCGGTGGAAGGAGCAGAACATGGGGGTCCATCTCTTCTTTGGCTTGGGCCGAGCGGCAGCTACTTCTTGAACTTGGGACCTCCCACGAGGGGAGCGGACTGCTTCGGCCTTTGGTCCTCTAGGCGGCTGCTGAGCGGCGTGCTGTTTCCGTTCGGCATGCATAGGTGCCCGCTCGGTTGGAGTTTCCTTTTTCCGGGCGGCTTGCGCTTCTTCCACGTTTATGTATTCGTTAGCCCGATGTAGCATGTGATCATAATCTCGGGGCGGCTTTCGGATGAGCGACCGGAAGAAGTCCCCATCCACAAGGCCTTACGTGAAGGCATTCATCATCGTCTCTGATGTGGCCGTTGGAATATCCATCGCCACTTGGTTGAATCGCTGGATGTAAGCTCGAAGCGATTCTCTCGGCTCTTGCTTGATGGCGAACAAGCTGACGCTTGTCTTCTGATAACGTCGACTGCTGGCGAAGTGGTGGAGGAAGGCCGTTCGGAAGTCCTTGAAGCTAGTGATGGATCCATCAGGCAACCTCCGAAACCATCGTTGAGCCGATCCCGAGAGAGTGGTAAGAAAGACTCGGCACTTTACTCCATCTGTATATTGATGGAGCGTAGCTGTGTTATCGAACTTACCCAGATGATCATCTGGGTCTGTTGTTCCATTGTACTCGCCGATCGTCGGAGGCACGTAGTGCTTGGGCAGAGGGTCTCGTAGAATAGCCTCCGGAAATTGGCGATTGATCCGCTCGGGAGATGAGTCCGCCCGGGGAGCTTTCCCTTTTCTGTCATCTCGCCTTGACATTTCGTCTGAAGAAGATCCTCTCTCTCTTCGAGCTGGTACGGCTTCAGGGGTGCGAAATAAGGCCCGATGGAATGTAACGGTGGCTTGAGGTGCTTCTGCTCGGCCACCCGACGCAGATGTTGCTTGTTGCTCCGGCCGCTCGGCCGCTGCTTTCTGTTTTTGCTCCACAAGTTTGGCGGCCCTTATCTCGACCAGAGCTTCGAGTTCTTCCGTCGAAAGCGCCACCGTGTGTTGTCGTCCAGCCTCATCCATTGTTTCCAGTCGGATGCAGGAGCGTTCCCACAGACGGCGCCAATTTGATCCTGTCCGAACCAGGAGTCAACGGACACTGGGCACGTGGCGCTCCCTGCTGGATCCTCGAGTGCTCCGGCGAACCTGCAGCAAAACCGAGTCGGGAGGGGTGCCCCGGCGACGGCCCTCCGACGCTCAAGTTAGGCGAGGAATAACAAAAAGGTGACCTCAGGATGAAGACTTGCGTACCTCTGGTGAAGAAATGGAGACCTTATATAGACCTCTCGCAGGAGCCTGGGCGCGCCAATCAAAGCAATCACCTGCTTTCGACCATGCCCAGGTATGGGTCTGTCAGAAAGACGTCCATAAGGCCATACCGCTACTGTATCAACCTCTCCATGATGTGACGGCGAGATCCTCCATCGTGCACTTTTGTGTACGGCATAATCATCAGACATGCCTTTGCTGACATCCCATATCCTAAGCCGAACGAATAGGCCACTCGGCTAACCCTCGTACCCTCGCCCTTATCCTGGCCGAACGGACCACCCGCTCGGCCCTTCGGTCCCAGTCGGGCAGACGCCCTCTCGGCCATTCGGTTCTCCCGCCTTGGCGTCGGAAACCCAAGCCCATGGCTGGGTTATCTTTGGTTCCGCTCGGACCTACTCAACCACTCGACGCGGCCATTAACCGCTTAGTCAGCCCTTCATCTGTCTTCAAGCTGAGACCCTTTAGGAAGTGGATCCCCCAATCTTACCGCCGGATCAATATACATGACCTAAGAAATAGTAGAAGACTAGTCGAGGGAGAATCAAACTTATGAGTTGGTAATGAAGCAAAGGTTGCAGCTATAATCATAGGAACTTATTTGTTGAAACTCCCTACTTGACTAGTTTAGAATTAGATAATTGATACTATGTTTCTTCTTTAATAAAGAACATTATTTTCAATTTTTGCTTAAATAGAAAAGACTTCCATTTGATTTTTAATAATAATTATTATTATATAACTTTGAATGGTATTATTTATGAAATTGTAACATTATGCAATGATATCTAAGGATTAGATATATCCAATGGTGTATTTAATATTGAAATGAGTAACAAACACGCTAAACGAGATGATCAATTAACTTCCTATATGTGATATCGCCTGATCCATATAAATAAGAAATGCATGTCTAAATTGCACAAGTGCAGAATTTTAAAATCTTTTAAATTGGATTCATTTGATATATGTACTTAATTCTTAAAAGTAAAGATGACTAAGTTACCTTTTAATGAAAAAGGTAAATGAGAAAATGATATGTTAGGTCTTATACATACCGATGTATGTAGACCCATGTCTACTCATACACAAGGAGGTTATAACTACTTCATCACCTTTATCGATGATCACTCATAATTTGGTTATGTGTATCTCTTGAGATACAAGTCTGAGATATTTGAAAAGTTTAAAGAATATAGACATGAAGTAGAAAAATAACTTAAAAAGATATTAAAATACTTTGATCAGCGTGGCGATGAATACTTAAGCCAAGAGTTTTAGAATTATATTAAAGACAATGACATATTGTCCCAATGGACTCCACCTTATATGTCATAATACAATGATGTGTCAAAAAGACAAAACCGAATCTTATTGGATATTATTACGTCAATGATAAATCATGTAAATCTTCTCAAATCTTTTTGAGGTTACACACTTAAGATAGCTTTTTACTTGTTAAATAGAATCCCAACTAAGGCAGTCTCTATTACTCCATATGAGATATAGACTGGTAAGAAACCTCATTTGTATTATCTGAAAATATGAGGTTGTCCTACTTATGTGAAGAGGATTATATCAAATAAGTTATATGCTAAGTTTGATAAGTATCTATTTATTAGTTATCCTAAAGAAACAAGGGATTACTGATACGAGCTCGAGTGTCGTGCTACGGGAGCTTATGAAATTATAATTAAAGTTACTGAACCCCTCTACACTAAGGTAGTATAGAGATCACTCAGGTCATCTCACAAGGAATATAACGATAAGATGATAACTTCAGGATTGATTATTGCTTTGGAATTTTAACATGAAATTGGAGTTTGGATTTTGGATTCTAAGACTAATAAAGGAAATAACAAAGTGAATATAAAACTAACCTAATAAATGAAAGACAATGAAAATAATGAAATCTAAACTAATCTATCATAATTACAATTGTAGAAAATAAAAGACAACATGAAGTAAAGCATTAACGAAACTAAATATAGAACGAAACCTAAAGCATGTAATGAAACATAAAGTATTAAAGAAATCTAATTTAACCTAACATAATTACATTTAAATGAAGACATAAAATTGAGCAATTGAAAGAGCACTGCAAAGCCAGAGTTAAGCAAACTAAGATGCATCAATTTCAACCTAACTACTAAAAGAGGCATTTCATCGAACACATGACATGCATGAGCCTAACTCCGAATGGAGCATTTCATCAATCAAGTTGTCTACATGAAATAATTAAGATCAAGTGCA
This sequence comes from Zingiber officinale, assembly GCF_018446385.1. Classification (NCBI taxonomy): domain Eukaryota; kingdom Viridiplantae; phylum Streptophyta; class Magnoliopsida; order Zingiberales; family Zingiberaceae; genus Zingiber; species Zingiber officinale. Next base: position 86,147,860 of record NC_056003.1, read on the forward strand.
AGCAATCTAATTCAGGAAGATCAAGTTTGATATATAATCATTCAATAAGAAACATCAAAATAAGCAACCTGACACATCAACAATTGGAGAGGAAGTGTGTTGTTCGAAATCTGATGAAGGTCGGAGATGTTTGTGGGAAGCAAGTGCTATGAATGAAGTGAAGAGCTCTCTGAAAGAGGATCGTTGCTTGCTAAGGGTGGTTAGATATGGATCAGATGGAAGATGAATCCTCCTCTTCTAACCCGAAGAGGAGGGCTGCTAATGAAGAGGCAAATGAAGGGTGGATGTGGAAGCTGGTGGTGTGGTAGTGATGAAGGCATCAACAAGATCCCGATCAAAGATGATGCGCGGCATCTGGAAGAAGAAAAATCGCAAGAACTTCTGGGCGTCGACTGTGGATGAAATAAAGACGAAAGAGGGAGAGGGAAAGGATGACTGGTCGGCGGGTGTGGAGTGGAGGTGGACCGCCGACCCTTTAGTGGAGTGGATGGAGAGGAAGAAAAAGTGGCAGTGCCCCCAATGTTCCCAGCGTCAGAAGCCTCCCCAAGAAGATATCCACTATGCTTTGTGAGTTTTATCTCCCAATCTGATTTGACAACCCTAATCAATCTAGATTTGATGGAGTGGCTGAGATCAAATTTGAGTGAACGGTCGAGATCAACTGGAACCTGTTAATTGGTTAGGATAGCTGGATAAAGATGAACGCTCAGATCATCCCTGATCTATACAGATTGAACAAAATCAACTAGATCTTGATCAACAACTAGAATTAATCATATCTGAATCCTTTATTTAATTTACTTCAGATTTGATCCAATGGTTCAAATATCTTTAGATTGGACTTCTCCTTGACTCAAGCTTTTAGGTTCAATTTGGTTTAACTTGAGCTCAATCCCTAGAAGATAAAAGTGCATAATTATAAATCGAAATCCATAAACATAGGAAGAAATATAACAAGACCCATAATACGAATGCAATTCAATAAATATGATAAGAATCAACAATTAATAAAGGATTAAAACATGAAAATTAAGGGTAGAAATAATGCATCAAAATGTTATTTATCAGTTACCAATTCTATCATCTTTTGGAATAAAAGGTGTTTATTTCAAGGTATATTATACTTTTAGAGAAAGAGTTTATCTTATAGAAAAACAGTGGAAGTGGGGTTAAACTTGGAGTAGTTCAAGAAACTCCAGTAGACATAGAAGAGATGTATAATTAATAACCATAGTCGATTACTCATGAGGATGAGGTAACAGCTAAACTTGTTATTACACCATCTCTTCGTAAATCTAGCAGAATAGTCTAATTCTCAAGATATGGATTTCTCATAAGTGAATCGAAAGACGTGTTACTCAATGAGAATGAGGAGTCTACTAGTTATAAAGAAGTTCTAAATAGTTTTAAAAGGGACTTATGGCTAGAAGCCATGAAATCGAAAATTGATTCTATGTATAAAAACCAAATTTAGAACTTGGTAGATCCACCCAAAGGTATAACACCTATTGGATGCAAGTGAGTTTTCAAGAAGAAAATTGACATGGATGGTAATTTGATTAGCTATAAAGCAAGATTGGTGATAAAAGGATACCATCAAGAATATGATATTAACTATAAAGAAATCTTCTCACCAGTAACCATACTTAAGTACATTCAAATACTCTTGGTCATAACAGCTCATTATGATTATGAGTTATGACAAATAGATGTGAAAATAAATTTCCTTAATAGAAATCTGTTTGAGGATGTGTATATGATACAACACGAGAGTTTCACATCTGTTGATAAAAATAAAATATACAAGTTCCAACGGTCCATTTATGGACTGAATCAAGCATCTAGGGGTTGGAATATACATTTTGATGAAGTAATCAAAGAGTTTGATTTATCCCAAAATCGAGATGAACCTTGTGTGTATATGAAGCTTAGTGATAGTGTGGTAGTGTTCCTAGTATTATATGTTGATGACATATTGCTCATAGAAAATGATATATCTATTCTATAGTCGATTAAATTTTGGTTGTCTAAAATATTCTCCATGAAAGACATGAGAGAAGCAATATATATCCTTAGGATTAAGATCTATAGAGATAGATCGAGAAAATTGCTTGATTTTTGCAGTCTACATATATAGATAAAGTGCTAAAATAGTTTAGAAAGTTTTCTTCCCATGAGGCATGAGATTCACCTTTCGAAGTCTATGTGTCCTAGCATACAAGATGAGAGGATGCACATAAGTCAAATCTTATATGTGGTAGTTATAGGATTGATCATGTATATTATGTTATGTACTATATCTAATGTATCGTACATTTTAAGTGTCATGAGTTGATATCAATCGATCCAGGAATGGAGCACTGGGTTGTTGTCAAGATAATTCTTATATACTTTAAAAAAACTAAAGATTTGTTCTTGGCATATATAGATGATGATATGGTCATACGAGGGTATATTGATGCTAGCTACCAGATGAACAAGGATAACTCAAAAGTCCTAGTCCAGATACATATTCACCTTAAATGGAGGTGTAATAAGTTAGAAAAGTTCTAAACATTAAACCGTTGTTAATTCTATCATTAAGACAGAATACATTACAACTTTTAAAGTAGCAAAAAAAGTTATTTGGATCAAGAAGTTTATTGCTGAATTTGGAGTTATTTTGAGCATTGTTGAAGCATTAACAATTTACTATAACAACAATAGGGTGGGTTATTGAATGAGTCAAGGAACTTAAATCTTATCAATGATCTAAACATGTGCTTCGCTTCTATCACTTAATCAGGGAGATCATAAGTAGGAGAGAAATACAACGAGTCTTTTGACAAAGGTTCTACTATAAAGTAAGTTTAAGAGTCATGTCGAGTCCTCTATATTAGGTACCAAGACGATTGGCATTATGCTGAGTGGAAGTATGTTATATTTGAGATATATTATTATTTATTTGATAAATAAATATTCACTATTTGATTGTATATTCTCTATGTATATGATTTGATTTTAAACTTAATTAATAAAGTCTATAATACAATGCATAACATGAAAGAAATTGTAATTGAATCACAATTAATGAAATTATATATGTATTGAAATATTACTTAGTGGATGAATTGTTGAGACTGTATATTGTCGATTCTATAAGACTTGCATATGTTATACTCCTTGGTTTATCCAAGCAATCAATCCTCGTATGCAAGAAATATTGGGATGTTAAGAGTAAATATATGGATGCTAGTTAAGGGTAACTAGTTCATTGGAAGTGACTTGCTACGAGACTTCATATGATTCTTATACCATGTCGATGAAGATCTCATTGCAGCTAGAGTGTAAGTTTTCCTAAACTTAAAGTATTCAAGTCACCTTAGTCATGGAGGCTTATATTTTGACATCTTAGTAAGACATCTACTAGGAGGTGTAAATATGGGATAATTGGGTATAAGTAAATATATCTAAATGTGTTTAAATATTATACAGAGGACTCACCATTCCTTTAATAAAGGAGACGTATACCCTCTTATCAGGATTATTACTCGTAAGTTTTTAGCCAAAGTAAAACATATCAAAAGAATGGTCTTATGAAACACATGTTTGAGTAATTTGAATTCATAGGACACGAAAGTATTCTTGAGCTAGGTGTGATGTAGTCAGCCTAGTGGAAAATAACACATGGACCATGTTCAGAACCAAATTGGTATAAGATGAGTGAAAGACATTGGTGCACTAATGAATGTAGTTGTTAAAGGATTCAGAATTTGTTCTTGGATCAACTGTGATTTTTTTGTCAATTGAGGGTCATAATATACTAATAGTTATCACTCATGACCGATTCATAATTAATGGTTAATTATGAAGGGTCGACATAACCAAAAGTCTATTGGATCACATGCACTATGAGTATATCCGAAAGACGTAAAATAAGTTTGAGAACATAATTCTCAGATTGAGAGATATTAAGTCTGATATAACCAAACAAAGGAACAAATATGAAAAATATTTATTGGGCTGGAAGCAATGGTAGGCACGCCTATTGTATATGAGTTGGACCCATTTTTGTTTAGTTATAAACCAAATTGGTTAGGTTTAATAAACCAAAATTAGTTTGATTTTAAACCAAGTTAGTTTGGTTTTAAACCTCGATGATAATGAATCAGGTTGGCTTAATGGGTATATGTTTGATCTTGCTTATCAAACCCTAATAGAGGTGTATAAAACCCCTCCACGAGGAGAAAAATATTAATATAGCATTAGGGGTTTTCTCTTCTCTCTCTCTCTGCCTCTTGTGCCGCCACTGAAACAATGCCTTTTTATGTCGCCACCTCCCAACCCCACCAACGCCATCTATTGCCACCGTTGGATCCTTGCCACCTGTTGCCGCCCCTTGATGGCCATAAGCCCCTTGCCGTCGGCCTTTAAAGCTGCCGACAGCATCTGTTGTGCCACTGAACAATAACAAAAGGTTGTTGTCCTCTCTCTCCCTCGATTTGGTGTCGCCGGGTTGCCCTTGCCACCAAGTATCAAATCGAGCTAGGATTCTCTCTCAGATCGTGTTGTCTTCCTTCTTTGGATAGTACAAAAATGAAGATGAAATTTATGGATTTGAAAAGTCATTTCAAAGGTATCCCCACGTGGATATGAATAGAGATAATGTTTGTGAGAGTCGCTAGTTGATGTCATTCCTGTTAAACATTATCCAACAGGTATAATTTATAAATAAAGCTTTTCTACGATTATGTCTACACATGTGTATTCTTGTGATTGTGTGTAATGTGTATTATAATAATTTAGGAAAGTATTATGTTTCTGTTGCATGGTTTTCAAAAATAAAAATTGTAAATGTGCATAGAGACACCAACATGGTGTAGGCTGGCTGTCTAGACAGGTATTCTGTTTAACAGTCTCCTAGTCCATGTGGCTGAGTATCTCAAGTGAGAGTTGTTGAGGCTTAGGACAAAAATCAATCCATGACTAAGTCCCAGTCAACAGAATAAGTGGTGGTTTAGTCCTCATAGAGAAAATGCTCAATCCACGATTATGTTCGAGTCAGGAGAAATAATAACTCGATCTAAAAACTCCCAAATAGTTGTGAAGTTAAAGAGAGAGAATAGCTTAATCTACAACAATGTTAGAGTTGAGAGAGAATAATAAACTCGATCTCACGACTCTCGAATATAGATGGAGTCGGAGAGAGAATAGCCCAATCCGCAACTATGTATGAGTCGAGAGAGAATAATAAACTTAATCTCACAACCCCCGAATACCCATGAGTCAGAGAAAGAATAGCTCTCATACCGGTTCCCCTATATAAAAATTTTGTACAAGTCCTAAACCTTTTACTAACAACCTATTGTGTTCTTTAAAAATTAAATTAGGAATCGCAAATGGAACTTAACATTATTGATTCCAAATTTAACTTATCTGTTCTTAGTCGTTTAGACTTGGATCGCAAACGATGCTTAACATTATTGATCCAAATCCACCCATGTTACAAATTTAATTAAATATTAATTTCAGAAATCGGCTTCCAGGTTAAACATGGCAAGACACTAGGCCTTCTTGGGTATGGGAGCATCCACCACTTCCTAGACAAAGCCTTCAATGAAATATAATATTTAATTTCCTTATATAACCCTAGGTTTAACTAAAAGGAACAATCGAATCATAAATTCGAAAAATAAAAAAAACACAAACTCGAATCACAAATTCGAAAACTAGAATCATATGCCTCTTGTGTTTAGTATTTCAAAAACTATACAAATAAAACTAGTATGATGCGGAAAATAATTACTAGTTATATCTTTCTTTGTAAGCAACAACATCTTGATCTTCTATTGTATTCCTCTTCTTATCTCAAACGTTGTGTGGGCAACGATCTACCGAGATGAGAATCCACCAAGCCTCCTTCTTCCTTCTTCCAAGTTTCGGCCAAGCACCTTTTCCAAGAGATAACAATTCTCAGCCACCAACCAAGCTCCAAGGGATGCAAGAGCAAAGCCTCCTTTCTCTCCTTCTTCTCCTAGCAAGAACCGTCCACCACAAGAACTCCAAGAAGGGGATGCACCAGCCATTAAAGAAGAAGAGAAGAGGAGAAGAATAGGGTCGGCCACACACCAAGGAAAAGAGGAGAAACTATAGAAGATATGTTATGAGGTGAGACACATCTACCCCCTCTTTTATATTCCTTGGTTTTGGCATATAAGGAAATTTAATTATAATTAAAATTCCCTTATTCTCCTTGCCATTGGTTAATAAGGAAAATTTAATTAAAAATTCCTTTTAACCCTTTACATGGCCGGCCACATCACATGCTCCAAATAAGGCAAGTTTTAAACACAAAATTAAAATTTCCTTATTTGTTTCCGAAAATTTTTAAAATAAAAATTTCTCTAATAATTTTTCCCTTCATGGTTGGTTATAAAAGGAAATTTTATAAATTAAAATTTCTCTATTAAAACATGTGGATGATTTTCAAAAAGGAAAATTATCTTTAAAATTAAAATCTTCCTCTCAATCTACAAATAAGGAAAGATATCAAATCTTTTCTTAATCTTTTGTAGAACTATAATAGGAAAGATTTAATTTTAAAACTCTCTTTTATATCATCTACAAAAAAGGAAAGTTTTATCAAAAATTAAAATATTCCTTTTAACTACAAATAAGGAAAGATATCAAACCTTTCACTTAATCTTTTGTCAAAAGCTATAAAAGGAAAGATTTAGATTTTAAACTCTCTTTTAAAACCATGATATCCATATATGGAAAGATTTTAAATAAAATCCTTTTTATTCTTTACATGGTCGGCCACACTATGCTTGGGCTCCAAGCAAGGGCCAACCACCTATACTTGGCTCAACCTATGGCTTGGCCAGCCCAAGCTTGGACTCCAAGCTTGCTTGGCCGGCAACCTAATGATTGGGTAAGAAGGTGGGTATAACACTTTATAAATAAGAGGCTACGATAGGGACCAAGAGGAGGAATTGGTTTTGGTCTCCCGATGAAATTAAGCTTCCCGTGTTCGCCCTGAACACCCAACTTAATTTCATCAATAATAATTCATACCACTAAAGAATTATTATTTAACTACCACATCAATCTCAAATTACATTTTGGGCTGCTTCTTATTATGAGTGTGTTAGTCTCCCTGTGTTTAAGATATAGAATGTTCACTAATTAAATGAGTTACTCACAACTCACTTAATTAATATCTAGCTCCAAGAGTAGTACCACTCAACCTTATCATCATGTCGGACTAAGCCCACCTGTAGAGTTTACATGACAATTCTTATGAGCTTCTCTTGGGGACATCATCAACCTAGATTACTAGGACACAGTTTCTTTCTATAATCAACAACACACACTATAAATAATATCATTTCACAACTTATTGGGCATATTGATTTATCGAACTAAATCACACCCTTTGATAAGTCAAAGAAATAAATACTAAATATATGTGTTTGCTATTGATTTTCAGCATAGTGAATTTGAGAATTTTGACGAAATAATCCTTCTGCCGCTTGAAGTTCTGTCAGTAGTTCCCCTAATGAATAAATCCTCTTATTCATATTATAGTTCAGGCGGAACTGCTCAAAACTTCTAGGTAGCGTTTGGAGGATCATATCGATCTGGGTTTCCCCATCAATTTCTCCTCCAAGGATCTGTATCTCGTTCAGATAAGCCATCATGTTTAGGATATGATCCCTTACAGGAGTACCCTCTTGCATGGTGGCTGTCATTATCTTTCTCATAGCTTCTTATCTAGAAGCTATATCCTGATGACCAAAGAGTTCCTTGAGATTGTTCATAATATCATAAGCTGTTGGTAAATCTTTATGCTGATGTTGCAATACATTTGACATTGAAGCCAAAATGTAACACCGCGCCATCTCATCTGCCTTTACCCATCTCTTATGATATTCAATCTCCTCTTGGGTAGATTCACCAGTGGGTGCATCAGGACAAGGTTCAGTCAGTACAAATTTATAGCTTTCAGCAGTCAGAACAATATCCAGGTTTCTTTTCCAATCTATGTAATTTGGTCCAGTAAGTCTATTTTGTTGAAGTATGATGGATAGTGGGTTGAAAGTCATCCTAAGAATCACAAATAACTTTTGGTCAGAACTCTAAATTTAGAATAATATTGATTCCTCAAACAATACTATTTTAAATTAACCAACACCTCATAACACCGTGAATTTTGTATGCCACGTTAGTGTGGACGTATACAATTTCAACATTTGTAAAAGGAGGGTTTTAACCCATTAATTTTATTATCTTGTCAACCTAACTTTTGACAAATAAAATTAATAGTTGGTATTATTTGGTCTCACAAATAATAGCTCCGTTGGGGAGGATACTATTAGATGTGTCTAAGTGTTCACCATTACTTGACACTAAGTCCATTAATAAGATTATGCCCCTTCCGTTGGGGAAGATCACACGCTCTTGATTAACTTCCTATAGTCATCCAGAAATGGAAGTCTGTTCTAGTGATCCGCAAACAAGCTCATCCGTTATGGAGGAAGGCACTCAGAGCCAACACGCAAGCTTGTTTGCATCACTTACAAACCAGTAATGGAGACCATGGGATTTACTTAAAAATCCCTCTCCCACTTAGTTATTTATAAATGAGGAATTTTAACTATGCTAGCCTACTAAACTTGTAAACTAACACGCACACACAGAACAATATAAAAGCAATAAATAGAAAATCTAATTTTCAACTATTATGGCTTTTATCTTTAATTGTCCTCCGTGTGTTGTCATCCGAAGCTGCTGCCATATTTGGCCACCGCCACCGGGTCTAACTGTCGCATCCATCTTGCTCCTAGTTCCGCTGCGCCTCTGGTCCTTAGAAGGTTCCACGCTTTGCAAGATTCGATCCGCGACATAAATAGAATTTTACATTTTTGATCCTATATTCCATAAAAGGAATGTACATGTATCTAGATCAAAAATAAAATCCTAATAAAACTAAATACTGACTCCTGCAGTATTTTAATACAATCATGCACACACATATAAATTGCCCTTGACATGTCCAAGGGTCCAATCACACACATAATTAACTAAAAGCCATAATAGTTGGATCCTGCATCCATAGAGTTAGCACATCCTACTATTAACCCGCCTAAATTATGTATGACATGTGCATAATTAAACTAAATACCAAATACAGAGGCAAAACCCTAGCTCGATACCAATTGTTGGTTGCTACTCGGAAAACCTATAGGTTCCATTGTACAAAATTTTGTACAAAGGTCTGAACCTTTTCCTAGCTACCATGTGTTCTTTTAAATTAAATTTTGGATCGCTTGTGGAACTTAACATGTTTGATCCAAAACTTAATCTATTTGTTCTTTTAGGTTTTGACTTGGATCTCCTGCGGAACTTAACACGTTCGACCCAAGTCTCCTTAAGTTATTAATTCCATTAAATATTAATTTCCATAAAAGGTTCCCAGTACTGACGTGGCGAGGCACATGGCCTTCTTGGATATGGGAGCAACCACCACCGACTAGACAAAACCTTTAATAGAAAGCTAATATTTAATTTCCTAAAATAACTTTAGGTTAACCAAAGAGAGCAATCAAATCACAAGGAAAAGAAAGAAACAAAGAACACAACTTCGAAAAACATATTCGAAATTCTAGAACGTAAGCCTCTTGTATTTGGTATTATTTCCATAAATAACTAGCATGATGCGGAAATAGAAATTACTAGTTATACCTTGTAGAAAAACCTCTTGATCTTCTACCGTATTCCTCTTCTAACCTCGGACGTTGTGTGGGCAACGATCTTCCGAGACGAGAAACCACCAACCACCTTCTTCTCCTCCAAGCAAGGTTCGGCCACAAAGGAAGAACTTTACCAAAGAAGAAAATCAAAATACTAACCAAGCTCCAAGAGATGCTAGCTTTCTCTCCTTCTTCTTCTTCTTCTCCAAGTAGTATCCGGCCACCACAAGAACTCCAAGAAAGATGAAGTATTCGGCCACCACAAGAGGAAGAGAGGGAGAGGGTAATGGCCGGCCACAACACCAAGGAAAAAGGGAGAGAAAACAATAGAGGTTGTGTCTCATGAAGGCACCCCTACCCCTTCTTTTATATTCCTTGGCCTAGGCAAATTAGGAAATTTATTTATAATAAAATTTCCTTAATTTCCTTGACATGATTTATTTGAGAAAAATAAAATAAAATTTCCCAAATAAACTCTAATGGCCGGCCACATCAAGAGGAAGCAAATTGGACAAGTTTCAATCAACAATTAAAACTTTCCTTATTTGTTTCCGGAAATTTTAAAAAATAAAATTTCTCTTTAAAATCTCTTCATGGTTAATAAAAGGAAATATCTATAATTTTAATTTTATTAACATGTGAATAATTTTAAAGAGAAAATAAAATCTCTCCAATCTACAAATAAGGAAAGAGATCTAATCTCTTTCTTTAATCTTTTGTAAATCTTTTACAAGAGAGATATTTTAATTTTAATTCTCTTTAAATTATATCTACCACATAATAAAAATTAAAATTAAATTTCTTTTTTAATTAATTTTGGCCGGCACTACTAGCTTGGGTTCAAGCTAGAGCGGGCCACCCAATTTTATACCTAGCTTGATCCCAAGCTAGCTTGGCCGGCCCCTATTGGGTGGGTATAGAAGGTGGGTATAGATGGGTATAGAACTCTATAAATAAGAGGCTACGATAGGGACCGAGAGGAGGTATTGGTTTTGGTCTCCTGATAAAATTAAGCATCCCGTGTTCGCCCCGAACACACAACTTAATTTTATCAATGATAATTCATTCCACTAGAGAATTATCATTGAACTACCGCACCAATCCCAAATTACATTTTTTGGGCTCATTCTTATTATGAGTGTGTTAGTCTCCCTGTGTTTAAGATATCGAATGTCCACTAATTAAGTGAGTTACTGACAACTCATTTAATTAATATCTAAGTCCAAGAGTAGTACCACTCAACCTTATTATCATGTTGGACTAAGTCCACCTGCAGGGTTTAACATGACAATCTTTATGAGCTCCTCTTGAGGACATTATCAACCTAGTATCTCTAGGACACAGTTTCCTTCTATAATCAACAACACACACTATAAGTGATACCATTTCCCAACTTATCGAGTTTATTGATTCATCGAACTAAATCTCACCCATTGATAAATTAAAGAAATAAATATCAAACATATGTGCTTGTTATTATATTAGGATTAAGAGCACACACTTCCATAATAACTGAGGTCTTTGTTCCTTTATAAAGTCAGTATAAAAGAAACGACCTCTAATGGTCCTACTCAATACACTCTGAGTGTACTAGTGTAATTGTATAGTCAAGATAAACTAATACCTAATTACACTACGATCTTCTAATGGTTTGTTCCTTTCCATTTTAGTCGTGAGCTACTGTTTATAATTTATAAGGTACTGATAACATCATCTTCTGTATGTGACACCACATACTATGTTATCTACAATATAAATTAAATGAACAACTACAAACAAATGTAGACAATTAGACCAAATGTGATTCTTTATTCATAATGAATGTTTACAAAGCTTAGGCTTTCAGTATACACTCCAACAAAAATAACTCAATCCGTGACTATATCCGAGTTGGGAGAGAATAATAAGCTCGATCTCATAACTCCCAAATACTTATAGAGTCGAAGACAGAATAGTTTGATTCATGACTATGTTCGAATCGGGAGATAATAATAAACTCAATCTCACGACTCTCGAATATCCGTAGAGGCAGAGAGAGAATAGTTCAATTTGTGCCTATATCTGAGTTGAGAGAGAATAATAAGCTTGATCTCATGACTCCCAAATACCTATAGAGTCGAAGAGAGAATAGTTTGATTCATGACTATGTTCGAATCGGGAGATAATAATAAACTCAATCTCACGACTCTCAAATATTCGTAGAGTCGGATAGAGAATAATTCTATCCGCGACTATGTTCGAGTCGATAGAGTTTAGGCCCTGAAAAAGACATTGGCAATATGATATGCACTTGACCCGAATATGAATGGGAGATTGATATCATATCCTGGATCTCGAGCCTAACTATATTCAAGTTGGGAGAGTTCGGACTTGAAAATGATATTGGTGATACGATATGCACTCAAAACTTATATGAAGGGGAGGTTAATATTATAGCCTAGATCTCAACCCTGACTATGTCTGAGTCAGGGGAGTTTGAGCCCTAAAAAGGACATTGATGATACGATATGGGATCGACCCTTGTACGAAGAGAAAGTTGATATCGCAGTCTAGATCTCGACCCCAACTATATAAGAGTTAGGAGAGTTTGGATCATTAAAAAAATATTTAAGATATGGTATGGGCTCAACCCTTATACGAAGAGGAGGTTGATATCATAGCCTGAATCTTAACTCTGACTATATCTGAGTTGGGAGAGTTTGAGCCATGAAAAAAATATTTGTTGATGAAGATCATTGATCTAAGACCAGAAGAAATAGTTGGTAGTTTCGATAAAGTACCTTCAAGTAAAGCTATGAGGAAGAGCTATAATTCATATTCAAAATATAGAACTAAATGTGCTCGAATCCAATGTACAATTTTGAGATGACTCCGCCACTGTTCGGTAAATACTAGTTCGATTCCTTGACTCTCAATTACTAGTAGAGTAAGGAGGAATAAGCTCGATCTGCAACTATGTTTGATTCGAAAGAGAATAGTAGAATACTAAACTCAATGTAAGGGCGAATAATGAATCAACCCTATGAAGAGACTAAATATAAGAAGACCAAGGTGATCTATAGAAATCTATTAATTCTTAAGCCTTTGTTTGAATAGAGTGAGGGAAGATTCATTAACGTAAGGGGAACGAAGGGAAAGGAAAGGGAAGTAAAATATCTATGTTCCCCTTGTTTGAAAGGGAGGGAAGGTTTATTAATGTAACATGTGTTATTTTATTTTGGAGGCAAGAGAGGGTAATGAAGGTTAAATATATAAAATTATAAAATTATCTTTACTTTTTAAAATATCGTTTAAACTACCTTAGTGAGGAATAAGAAATGACTTCATAAAATAAAATTCATCTCTTATTGCAAAAGTATAAATTAATTTACCAATCCTCAAATATCTAATGACTGCATACACAAGCAAAGTTGAAATGAGGGTAATTGAGTTCAGCCAATGGCCAACTTCTTGCATTCTAATCACCATATGCAAAGCCAATTTTGCTATCCTGTTTTGTTCATATCCAGCGACAATGGCATTCCAAGCCACCAAGTCCCTCTCAGGAATTCTATCAAACATCCTCCTCGCATCATTAATTCTGTGACATTTATCATACATGTTGATGATTGTGGTCATGGAAAAACACATTGGAGCAGAAACCATTGGAAAACAATTAAGCGTGTATCTCCCTTCCTGTACGAAGGTCTGACTATTCACTGTAGGCCTTGAGGAGATAGGTGAAGTTGTACATGGTAGGGTGAATGTCAGCATGCCTAATGGCTAGAGAAGGTGAGGGCACGGTCAAGGGAAGAGTATTTGGTGTGGCCTTTGAGCATGGAGTGGTAAAGCTCCTCGGGTTTGTGCTTGACGGCATTGAAGATGAGGGCAACATCGCGAAGGTTGCCGAAGCAGGATAAGAGGGAAACAAGGCGAGTTTGGAAGATGTGCTCGTGGTGGATGCTGGGGTCGATGACTTACAGGAGGAACTTCCTGAGCTCGTAGCTATCGGAGTAGAGTTCAAGTAGAAGATAAGAAGGGTGGGAGAGGAGATGGGGGAGAAGCGAGGGGAAGGAGGTGGAGATGATAGAGAAGGAATAAAATTGGAATAGCATTTGTTTTGATTCCCCTTGCCCTTCCTTACACCCTAAATTGGGGTGTAAGAAAATCTTCCATTTCATGAGTAAGGAAGATTAAAACTTACATTTCCTTTCTTTAGCTCACTCCCTCCCAAATAAAGTTCAAAGTTTCTCTTCCCTCACCTTCTCCCAAATAGAGAAAATAAAAAAAATATTGTCTTCTAATACTATCTGGACTGTGCAGTTCAAGCATTGCTTCAACACAGGGAATACATATATTAGGGGCTTGAAGAATAATTGATCAGTATAGAAACTGACAATTATAGTTATGCCCACTCTTGCATATATGCATAAACATCTAGAATGATTTATATGTATTTGTTCAAAGCTCAAACACCCTGCATAAAAGGGGAGCATTTGTCTTCGTGCTTTTTCATCCAACTCCTTAATTCACAAGAGAAGTATAAATCCCTCCTTATAAGAATGAGTGAATGTTGAAGGTGTTGCATAACCCATGCCAAGGAGTATATATATATATTCAGAGACAAATTAGATCATATACAACACTGTCTGATTAATAACATTTGACACATTCTAACCATTCATGGCAGCTCTGGACATAAGATAGTAGTTATAAATGTTGGATCGTGGAAGTCGCTAGGAGGGGGTGAATAGCGAGCAAAAAATTTAAATTGAGTACGCAGCAGAAATACGAAAGACAACGCTAACACAAACCAATTTTACTTGGTTCGGAGCATTCGTCGACTCCTACTCCAACGCTCGCACTCGTCGAGTGTTTCATTGGGCAATTCGCTAACAGTTCATAAAAAGATTACAGAAATAAGTACAAGAATTCTTTAAAGGAAATACCGACAACAATTGAAAATAAACTTGAGCCGCAAGTTGTCGGAGAAGCTTCGTAGCGTAGCAAGAGCATCTTAAAAGCAGCGCGCACGAGAGCAGTCGTAGCAAGAAGTTGTTCTCTTTAGCTCTAGAGGAAGGCTCCTTTTATAGGAGTGCTCCGGGCGCCCGGATCCCTTCCAAGCACCCAGACTGTAACGTCGGCCCAGCCAATCAGCGTGCTCCACGTTTGCGACGAGATATACTTTTGCCTTCCGGGCACCCGGACTACCATTTTCCAGAAAATCATTTTCCTGCAATAAAATGTTAGTCCGAGGTAAAAATACAATTTATACTATCCTGCAAAATAAAGTGTTAGTACAATTATATTAAAAAATATAGTAATTAGATTCTATCTCACCGATACCAAAATCTAGTCACGATCTCAACTTAGACACCCAAAATAGTTCTAAGTTAGATCGACGCCTACTGTTCCCTCGATTGGGGAACACATCCTCACCAAGTCACTTCCCTCCAATGACTTACCTTAACTTACCTATTAGACATCTGATCAGTCCGTTGATGTGTGGACTTCCTTGCAATGCTCAGTTAGCACAAAATGGTAAGGTAAAATAGAATTCAAGTATAACCTAGGGTTATCTCCCCCTAGGATTGCCTAGCTTCACTCACTAGGACTTCCATTGCCTAACTTCACTCATCAGGACTTCCTCCACCTAGCTTCACTCCTAGGGTCTGGCTTGACTCACCATGACTTCCTCCACCTAGCTTCACTCGCTAGGGCCCAACTTCACTCACCAGGGCTTCCTCTACCTAGCTTCACTCGCTAGGGTCTGACTTCACTCACTAGGACTTCCACCACCTAGCTTCACTCACTAGGGTCCGGCTTCACTCACTAGGACTTCCATCACATAACTTCACTCACTAGGGCATGCCTTCACTCACCAGGACTTCCACCACCTAGCTTCGCTCACTAGGGTCCGACTTCACTCATCATGACTTCCACTACCTAGCTTCACTCACTAGGGTCTGACTTCACTCATCAGAACTTTTCACCTGCTTATCATTTGGATAGGACTTACCTTTGGTAGTCATCTAGTCCTGACTAGATTTCTCTCTTCCAAACACCGAGTCCTATTTGGAATAACCCTTGGTCAAATTGATCAGACTTAGATATATTGTCAAACATCAAAACCCTAGAGGTCGACTGCACCAACAATAAATGCTTTAACAAACTATTTTCTAACAACCATACAAAAGCCAGCAGGTAAGAAATTCTTTTGTTATGTAGTCTTCTCTGGACCACAAGCTGGGATATATACTACTTGGGAAGAAACAAATATGATCATACAAGGTCTAGAACATCATTTCTTTAAATGGTACTATTCACTTGAAGAGGCTTTTAATGTTGCTAGAGCCCAACTTGGTGATAATTTTTTTATTAGCACTTTATTAAAAACAACAATCATGATGACAAACCTAACCAGCTCACAAATTGAAGAGACTCATATATATGTACAAATTACTGAAGGAACTCATGGGTCTTCTTCCTCTTCTATAGCATTAATAGACAAAAAGCCACAACAACCTAACTATTTAACACTGGCCCAATTAAAAGAACAAGCTGCTACAACCTTCGCTCAAAGAACATCCGCATCTTATATATTGAGCCTCCCCAATACCATACCTGAGGACATCAATTCTTACGTTTGAAACTTAGCAGAATAGTCTACATTACAAACCTTTATTGAATTATGTAAAGCCTTAAAGACCTTCTATAAAAATTCCTCTCCTGGGATAACTATTTCTATGAAACGGAATTTGGCCCAAAACTCAAATGTCATAAAATTGACCCAACCTGTGAAGACTCTGCTAAATACGGATGTCCATGCCAGCTATTATATTCCTTCCGCAAAGTCAACTTGGACTATGAAAAGTATAAAACAACTTCTTACAAAGGAAGACTTATTACTCCTTTTCTTCTAATGGATTATAGACTGCTTTACAAAGTTTGGATACATGATCCAGATTCTGTTAGAGATTTTCCTAAAAAGCTTGGTATTATTATTTCTCTAGCCCTATAAGAAGAATAAACATTTATCGTATGCACTTTTGACAGCTCTCCACTTGAATGACTTGACCTTAATATTGAACTAGATAAACATCTGGTTAAGCTTGACATCGATGAAGTTGGAGGTATTCAAACGAAACTTGAAGATTATCCTTCCGACCCAAATCTTAATTGCGAAGCTCCTCCTACTATTGGAGATCAACTAAAGCACTGGAGAGCATTAGTACAAGGAACTAATTAGGCTTGGGACCATTTGACAGATCTAGATAATTACTTCCTAGTCGGAGAAACTTATACTGAAAAAATCTATGGGCCAAAAGATATGGGTACTAGATTACTCTCTTTCTCTTTTAAAACACAACATATAACTTTGCTTCAACATTATAAAAGAAAAACTAAAAGATACTGTCAGAAGAGACTAGCCAGCTCTGTCCTCTCTGCTAGAGCATACAGAGCAGCACTTCACAAAAGTATGCAGTTAGACTTAGTCGGAAGCTCACAAACTTCCTCTCTGGACCTTACAAGTGACAATAACTTAGATAACCTAATGGAGACTTAATGACAACATTGCCCATGAAACGCCATCTATAACGTCCTTTTCTATTCACACAACACCATAGCAACATCTACTAAAAATGTCATCCATGACGTTTTTTTTTTCCATTTCTCCAACAGTATGTCCATCTAACTAAAATGTAGTCATCTGCCCCTCACTAAGCCTCCTTTTGCCATACCCTCCTTCTTCCAATCTCTTGTTGCTTTCCACCTGTTCTTCACCAAGCCTCCTTTTTCCCGACTCTTCTCTTCTCTTCTCTCCTTGCTTTCCTTCTTTTCTAAGCAAACACTCTCTCCTCTGCTTATAAAGCCCCCCAAACCTCTCCTTTTGGGGCATCCATTTCTCCCACTGCCATCACTACTGTCTGAAGTCCCTCAGCATCCTTCAAGTGTGCTCAATTGTGTTTGTAAGTTTTCTTTGTAAGCTATTTTTATGTACAAATGTGTAACTATCTCAATTTTCTGGTTGTAATTCCTTGTAAAATTCTCCGCTAAATAAGATCTATGCTAATTTTTATAATAAACCGAGTTTAGTAACAAAGATATTCTACCTATCTTTTCTTGGTTTTTTTCCTCAGTCCTTATCTTAATAACCAACAAGCGAACAATAACTGTATCAAGAATAACCAAAATCATATAAGACCTGTGCGAGCTAAGTAAGAAGGGTATCTTTAACCCAAAATCTTACGTATAAGCCGGGACAATGGTTAAACGGTGATATCCTGAACAGGTGAGACTCCCTAGAAAACAAACAAGAACATAAAACAGAGTAAGCATAAAAAAAAGAGTAAAAATTTACAACATCATTATATTACTGTTGTTATTTACTTTACTGCTATAATTCACTGCTACTACACTTTCCTTTCTGCTATTTACTGTATTTTTCCAACGTAACTTCTAAGAAGAAGCATAAAATTTAATAGTGTATATATATATATATATATGCTTTTCTGTTTATCCAACTCCTGGACCATTAGGAAGGGCCTGATAGTCATTTCGTCGATCAACGTTGTTCTTGTTTGACTCAACTGGGATGTATATCAAGATCATTGTAATTATTATGTTGATGGAACTTGGAATAGGATGAAGGATGTCGCAGTCAAGAATATTCAGGCTTAAGATCCTGTGCATTATTGATGCCTCCCACATATTCTTTTCTTAATTCTTAACATTAGCAAATTCTTCGATATCAAGTGGTCCAACACTTTTCTCCATACCTCTATAGTCAGATTGCTATCAGAATAGAAAAGACATAATTCCGGAGAGAGAATTACATGTAGCTTTTGTGCCTCCCACAAATTATTGCTTATAGGATTCCTTAAGTAGCCCAACTTGTAAGTATGAACCAAGAAGCTAGTTGACTTTAGAATCTCCCAATCTTAAACTATTCCTTCTACATGCTTTCATAGAGGACCTTAACAAAGACACTAAGAAAATTGAGATTGGTAAAGAAACATTGGTTGTTTAATTCTTCTAAGCATCTAGTGACAGAAATAGAGGGTTAGTAATTTAGCACCAATATGCCTCAAACCCCCAAAGGCATGGTAGCTTGGGATTATCCAAAAAATGATAACCATTATTACAACGCATGAACAGATACAAAAAAAAAAGAGGGGGCTACCCCTACCACACTTGAATAGCCATAGAGAAGGAATGGAATGACCTCGTGTTGGAAGGAAATGATCACTTGTGTCCTTGAACCCATCATGCATAATAGGAAACATGGCAATAAATTTTAAAAAATTAATCTTAATGTAATAGATTTTTTGTGTAAGATAGTGAAGAGATTTCTCTTCAAATAGGTTGGCAAAGGCAAATAATAGGGAGAAGAAACAACACTATGGTATCACGGATGTCGTTCTTGAGGAAGATCTAGAAGTTTATTAGCAAGGGAGAAGGGAACCCCTAGGGTTTTGATTTCAGGAAGAGACGACTTGTACACCTCCGTGGGTGTTGTCGGAGAGGATTCATTTTGGTTGACCACATGGTAGGCACTATGGATTGGTAGATTTTAATGAAGAATGTGATCAAAAAAATAAAAGATTTACACTGAAGATATTTTGATTGAACAATTCAAGAAAATCATTGATCGAAAGGATCACTCAATGTCTTTCACTCACTTTTCATACAAACAATGCTAATTTGTTCTAGTTTGAAAATCTCACCACGATGACGTGACATCAAAAATCTATCCTGGCATAAAGAACGATGACACTGAAACCTTGTCTTAAAATTTTTTTTGTAATGTCACGATTTCATGCGGAGAGTAACACACATCAAAGGGTTTGTTAGGAATTGCCCCTGTGAGCCCACTCCGATACCTAAGTTAGTATGGAGTTTTGATAGCAACGGAAAGAAGGTAGAAAATGAGAAATATAGTTAGAGAATCCCCCCTTTTTACGTTCTCTCTCCCCTTACCTTTATAGAGAAGAAAGCCTTAGAGATTCCTCTCATTGAAGAATTATTCATGGATCATGAAATAATCATTAAGGGGTATTATTATAATCACTATGTTCTTTGATTGGCTCGACTAATCAAAGGTTGTTGATAGTGTACCACATGATCTTTGTATTGACCAAATATTGACCTTGCCACATGACTTCCCTATTGATCGGGTCAAGAGTCTGCCACATAGACCTTTACTTACCTTTGTATCAATTAACATAAATTATAAACTATATTCATAAATAGTATTCACAATTCGTTATCTCTATTAATAAATATTAACGAGTTGAATCTATTTATTTAGTTTAATGAGTTATTTAAATTTATCTTCTAATTAATTTTAAATATTAACTCGAATCTATTTATTTAGTTTAATGAATTATTCAAATTTATTTTCTAATTAATTTTGTATATATTAAATGATTATAAATAAATTTTTACAAATTGAATACCAAATTGACCTAGGAACCCTTAACATTTACAAATCCTATCTATAAAGAACATTCTTTAATTAACAATTTTTTCTTTAAGCAAATTTGAAAAGTATTGTTGTAAAATATAAGGATATTTTTGAATAATCATAAATAAATATTTTATTTACTAAAATATAGGTAAAAAAAAGAAAGTTAGTGTCTTTATTTGAGAAAAAAAGAGGAAGCCATTAAAAAAGACGAGGATTTGTCCAATGAGATATTCATCCTAATTTTCGTAAAGTTCTTATTGGCTTTATATGTTATTGATTTATAATTAACAACGACTACAGTGACAAGGAAAAATGGCAAACTAATTGTTGTTTTATTTCATTCCTTGATAATATATGTCTTTTTTAATATCAATTAATATGTCATGAACATAAATTATATCTGGACCATCTGATCCATTTTTGTTTCTCGATTTAGGCTAATGTAAAATCCTATTCCCTCCCGAATTAATCAAACACTAGGAATTGGATCCATATCGCAAGAGCGGAATGTTTTGATTAAAAAAATAAAAAAAATATTAAAAAAAAATTAATGTATCCTCCGTACTTTCTTCCTCGCTGATTATTAAAACGAGGAAGTATACAGGAG
Source organism: Zingiber officinale (assembly GCF_018446385.1). Taxonomy (NCBI): domain Eukaryota; kingdom Viridiplantae; phylum Streptophyta; class Magnoliopsida; order Zingiberales; family Zingiberaceae; genus Zingiber; species Zingiber officinale. The sequence continues at coordinate 86,168,651 of NC_056003.1, forward strand.
ATTAGAAAACCCTTGCTCTCTTCCTTCGACGTCTTCTACTATTCCTCCGCATCCGCGGTCGCAGTGCTCCCTTGAAATCCTTCGCGCTCCATCACCATGGCGAAGTAGGAGGCGAAGCCATTTCCGGAGCCATGGCGACCTCGAGGGATGTCCAGGAGATCATCTCCAAGCTATCGTCCGATAAAGCCAAAGCTCGGGAGGTGAACTTCCTCCCTCGCATTGTCCTTTATACTCACCCTAGTTGATACTTCTATCGTCTCTGCCAGGAAGGGGTAAAACTTTTGAGTAGCTGGTTAGAAGGTGAGCGATCGGTGGATTTCTGCAAGCTTCTCAGCCGGAACACTGCCAAGATCAAGCCGGATGAGATCCCACACTGTGAGTTGTTTGCAATGCAAGTGTTAGTTAGATCACAAATCGTATGACATAAATATACTGTTGATAGTTAGTTCTTCAGATGGTAGAATGATCCAGTTGTTACTTAGGGTTTGAACACTTTCCCGTGGGTAAGGTCCAAAGTCGATCAGAGCAGGTAGCATGGGACTATGCCAACTTGATCCTCGGTTACAGGTTTCTGGAAGATGATCATTGTCTCAATTGGTGTACATAACTAAAACAATCCCTCTCCACCATTATATACATCATGTAGAATGCTATGCGAAGCTGCTTAGCATTACATTGATCCATCACTTAACAAAGTATTCATGCTTTTTTTGAAAGTTGACATTGGCCAATTGCTGAATCTAAAGATCCTATCTTGCTATGCATATTGGATTAGGTGTTTACTGTTCCAATGCAAAGCTGTTAGGTTATTATGAAGTCAAGGAGAAATATGGTTAATCCTTTTGATGCCAGCATGAAAGACTCTCCATCACCTCAACTGTAAATGCATTTTTGTCTAAAATAGCATGTAAACATGGCAAAATTGTAAGATCACATTCAGTGGTCTTTTGAGAATTGAGATTGATACTTGTATATCCAGTTAATATGCACCTCATGCTCAAGTGGTAATTAAAGCAAGGGATATCATATATTAAACATGAAGAAAGTTTTAGGGATGTGTGGATGAAATCCATCTCTGTCACCAACTCTAGGGTACAAAGATGGAGGTGGATGCTACATCAATTGCTATTTATTTGGATTAGTATGGCGATCTGACTATGTTGTAAGGACATTTATGGAGAGAAGAAATCATCCAGTGACACTGATCATTGATTTTTGTCAATTTAGTGAAAAATTAATGATTGTTGGAGAATGCTGCAATATATCACTGCGTTAACAAATGAGAATTGACTCAATATTTGCTGTTGGCCTACATGTCAGCATAGGTCACAACAATTTTTGACACCATAAACCCTCCTTGAGCTTGATGTTAAGATATTTACATTTCATATTCTATGAAAGTTACTAAAGATTGTTTATGTTTAATCTTTAAACAACAATAGGAGTTTGATCTTTGCATCCATGTGATTTTGTTGCTAATTTTGGCAGCTGAGACATGGCCTTTTCTAGTCACGTTGCTCATGAGATGCATCTCGTCAGAAATTTCTACAAGTAAGAAACGCCCACCAAAGTTGATCTTTGCGAAGACTCTTCGAATGACAATTCAGTATGCAGAAGATGCAAGGATCTCAGGTATGCAGAAGAATGGTTTCAGATGATTTATCTGTTTCCTGTTGTCATGTGTTCTTGATACTTAACTTGTTAACATTATGTAGTCTTGAAAAGTTTTTATTTTATCTCCATCTTTTAACTATTGCTGAATCCTGTTTGCCATCAGACATTCAAAATTCCAGTAATGGAAAAGAATAATAATAAGAAATTGGTGGAAAATAATTTAGATGTTGCATTTGAATTTATTGTTGAAGAGTTTAGTTGCCACTCTATGATTGATTGTTCGTCGAAGGCTTGTTGCACATTTCTACTTTATCATTCCCTTGAATATGCATGCTTCAACCATATTTTGTTCAATTTAGATTGCTATGCATGGATAATATACTAGTAAACTTGTCAAAAGGCCCTTGAAGAGGGAAAACTACTAATTATAGGTTTTGCTTTATCTTTTTTAATGCAATAACAATTTTACCAAATGATCATCAAATTCATAAATGAAAATTTTAATTTTTTCTTTATTATTTAATTACTTACCCTTAAATCATTTTCATCACTATATTTTATCTAGAAACAGTTCTGTCAAGCATGTATTTGTTTTTGTAGATATTTTAGAAGTCAAAACATGTATTTTTATGATTTAATATCTTTTGAGAAAATATGTATTGTTGCAGGAAACAGTTTTCTTTTATTTTCTGTTGTGAAAGTGGTATTCAATCATGCATTGGATGTTATTAAGGATGTTCCTAGCTATCAGTTAGAATACAACAGCATTCTTAGGCATCTTCTAACTGTCAAAGAGTACCGATATCAAATGAGGAAGCGGGTTTATTGCGGTGGGTGTTTCTTGTATTAGCTCTTGCAACCATTTAAAACAAACACTATAAACTTTGTTGTCATTGACACTCTAGATCTCTCTGCTAGCAGGTCTAATAGTTCTCTACACCACCAAGTTGGGTACATTGATGGATTTGAATCCTAGCCAGGCCGGTTCCAATGAGGATAGTTTCCGCACTATCGTAATTCTTTATGTTCTCTTAGAAAACCCACCTGGTGATTATCCAGATAACATTCGAGAAGATGTTGTGCAGACATTTACAAAAGTTTTCTTCAAAGTGCGGTAAGGAGTATCTTGTTGGCTCTTGACCTCGTCATATTCTATATGCTTTTACTACTTGAAATAGAACTACTAATACTGACTTCAAAACAACAACTATCAAAGCTACTAGTAATGTTGAGTTTCCAATTGGATGTATGAATCTTTTTCTTAGATCCCCTATTCAAATAATTACAAAAAAAAAAAATACTTACTAGTTCACTTAGAAAGGAACTATCATTGTCAACCTCAAAAATATGGATTTGAATATCAAAAGATATGAATAATAATCACCATTGCTATACCTAACAAAAAAAAAAGTGTTGTTAGAGATCAAACATCAAATATTTCTGATATCAAAACACTTTTGGAGCTGTTCAGGAATGAAGGGAAGGTTTTGAGGAAACTCATGGAATGCTTGAATATATACTTGTTAAGAGATGGTCCGAATCTTGGCCATCAGGCTTTGGAGATTCATTCTGCCGTGAAGGAAATTATATTCAGGTGTTGGCTTACCACTCATGATCAAGGACTAAAGGTTGCCATAATCTCTTGAACCTTGGTCGTGGCTACTAATTTTTGGAATTTAATTGATAAGCTTTGTACATGGATATCTCTTCTCTTTGCAGAGTTCCTTTATTAATTATATGAGGATTCAACTAAGCCTGATTCGAAGTTTATCAGAAGGAGCTCCAATTATAGAACAATTTCTTGATGTTATCACCAAAGAATTTGACCATGGCATAAATGTTGCTGGAGTGCTTTGGTTGGTTGTAGTTCTTTGCTCAGTTAACCTTCTATTGCTTTCTTATGCTAGCATTGCGTTCAGGTACGATGTATCTAAAGATGATAAATCTGGATCTCTTGGTAGCATTCGACAAAGCCTCATGGAGCTTGCAGCCACTGTTTTCTATCAGGCAGTTGCCCTAGATGACTAGTTCTTTATGTTCCTTCTAAATTTATTCTTCAATAATTTCAGATTTTTGATCTTTGCAAAATCTTATTATCCTCCAGGCCTGCAGAATTAAGTGCAAAGCGACTTGTACTGAGAGTAATGAGAAACGGTTGAAGATGGAGCATGCTGCTGGTCGTGTTAAGGATGGGATCATGAAAGCTTCTTGCCTACGGTAAATACTACCTTCAACAGAGAGATGCTTGTTGGCATCTTGTTTCAGCATTCGTCCTTATTTTATGAATTTCTTAAAAGAATTGAGTCTCCATACGAAGTAGGAATTCTTATTTAATCCCTAGAATAACAAATCTGGTTTAAAATGTTCTATTATTAATTTATTGTTGTTAAAGATGATTGGTTAAACACTTATTTGAAAAGCTCAAGATGATAGCTTCAACACTTCTTCATGCCCAGCATGAGGTATGAGCCCAACTATATGCGTGTATATGTTTGATGCGTAGGATTCAAACTTTGGACGTCTTGCTTTGTTAACCACTTATTCCAAAGCTTGAGTTGCATAGAAAGAGACCAATTTATCTAATGGATCACTACATTCATTCATGTGTGATTAATAGTTGCAGAGTAGCCTAGTTTTGATAATTGTTTTATTCTTCCTTGTTATAATTGAGGTTAGAAATCTTTCGCGCATGATAGGATTATTAGTGCATATGTCACGTAGCATCCTTGTAAATTTTACTAAAGGTCTTTATGACCTATATATTTCTACTTTTTTACATGAATGAGAGCCTTGACACAATAGTAAAGTTTCTGTTTAGTGACCTAGAGGTCACGAGTTTGAGTCTCAAAAATAGCTTATTGTAAAGGAGGGTTAGACTATGTACAATAGTCTCTTTCTCGGGACCCGTATTGGGAGGAGTTTCGTGCACCTAGTTGGCTTTTTTTTTTTTTACATGAAGAGATCCTCTGTCCTGCATAAACTACCCAATTTTTTCAATTGGAACTTGTATAGATGTAGTGCATGGACACATCATATATATTTGGATTTGGTAGGTTCATCAAATCATGAAACATTTGCAGTAGCTTGTATAAATTTGACTATTTTTTATTAAGGGTGTCAAAAATGAATCCGACCCGAAAAAAATCAGGTTCGGCTTGGGTTTTCGGGTTCGGGTTGGAGGGTTTTCAGGTTGAGTTGACCTGGGTTTAGGTTTTAGTTTTTTTTTTGTTAAATTAAATTTTATTTTGAAAATTAAGATGTTTTTATGTATATTAATATCAATGTTAGTATGATAATGATGGAGTATGGACATAAAAGTGAAGAATTATAGAGAAAATAGCCAAAAAAAGAAGAAGTCATTTTTAATCGGGTTGGTCGGGTTTGAGTTCGGGTTGTATTCGGATTCAGATTGGGATTTTTTATAATTTTTTTCCCAACCCGAACTCGAACCACCTGAATTGATACCCCTAATTTTTATGCTGATTTTCTTTGTCTATGGATTTGCATTTTTTCAATCATAGTCTTTATGTTTCTATTCCAGTGGAAATTCTGCTTCTGCTATTACAAAGATAAATAAAAATGTCAGATTTTTTCTTTACAATTTGTTCCGTAGTCCAACCAATACTGCTTTCTTACAGTTTGATTCTGCAATTAATTGATGACACAATTTTTACTTATACCGCACTTATGCTTGTGTTCTAACTTCTAAGAGTATTGTTTTGACTAAACTATCTTCTAGCAGTTCTAATATCTTATAATTGCTTATTGAGTCAATTTTTGCTGAGAATCTTAACTCCAAATTTGACTTTATGATATATCTTTGACCTTGTATTTCAGGAACGGGGCATTTTCTTTTCTTATTCATAATTATGGTCTTCGACTGGATAAGACCTTATTAATCTATTGGTTTGAAGGTGCGATTGAAGGTTTGAAAAGGTATTCTGTGATGTATAGTGGAAATTTGTTAATGCATTTGAAAAAAAGTCTTAGAATTCTTGTTATCTCTATAAAATGTACTCTGTGATGCATGGTGGACATTTCCTATGCACTTGAAAAAGTCTAAAACCTCTTGTTACAAATATTGAATGTCTTTTAACATTGTTCTTGTGTGCTCTCTTTGTAAAGGACTCTCCTATGCATTGAGTTTACTCTCATGCATGTAGCTTGTTTCCTGCCCATATCAAAACAAATTGGCTTTGCCATGTCAAAGCAGTTGAAGATTTGAATAACATGAGAATATATATCCACTAGGTGGTTTGCGTAAACTCTAATTCGATAGTAGTTTAAGGTCAAGTGCTGAATCGTGGATGCAGTGAAAGTCTTTGTATGTGGTAAACAAATGAATAGGTTTTTAGTATTTCCACACCAAAACATGATTTCTCTATTTTCACTATGGTATCATTTAAATGCATGTTCTTGTGACGGATTCTTTTCAGTTAATCTTCTAATGAGAAATTATTCAAGCAAATTCAGATTTTATTATAGAGTAAGTTCTGTCAGGTTCACTTTGCAAGCTTCCAAATTTCTACATTATGGAATAAATCTAAATAAAAAACTCAATGTCACCTTTTTCTCCTCTAAGGTTTGCTGTATATTGGGGTCAAGTACAAGAATCTGACTCCATGTTGATTGGGAGCTAAATAGATTATATCATTCCAATCTGATTCACTTCTTGCTTATTCGACCACCTTTTTCATAAGCATGACTTATAGATTGCACAACCATCTTTCTCATAAGAAAAATATATGGAACACAGTGCGATCATTGTATCACTAGGAACCTCTACTTCATATCTGCTAGGGCTGTAGTTGCACCTTTCTTTCCTTCTATCTTATCCAAGTTTTTTTAAAGATGTTATGTTTTATATTTCTTCTTTTGACTTCCTTTTGTGATACTTGAGTAGCTTATTTGCCTAGATAAAGATTGAAATTCCTTGTCTTTTCAGGATACTAGGTGGTTCTACTTTGAATTCACATGATGCACTTCTTTGGCTTTTACGGTATTGCATGCAATCCTTATAAGGGCCACAGTTTTTTATTTTTTATGTTTATGCTTTCTTATTTCCTAAATCCTAACTATTTTCTGTCTACCTAAAATGTTTATTTCCAGCAATTGGGTTCATTAGATCCTGAATCCTTCAGTATCCATATGCAATGATGCATTTTGCTCCTATTTTCTTTCCTTTTGCTTTTGAATTGGCTTTTCAGAAGTATTCCTAATCCTATCAGCTTGCTGTGTTGGTAGGATAGACATACATATTGCATAATCTGGTCACAAACTTTGGACATCATTAATTCATTGTTACTGAGCCATTGTTTGTCATAGCTGCCCATGGGCGTGTTGGAATAGATTATCTTGATTGTTATGAACATTACATACATCATCATCTCCTGACATCCACCTATCTTCTGTCGTCTTTTCCTTAAAAGGTTATTTTGATGTGATCATAGATCTTTGCCTTTTGCCTCACAGGTAGTCTTTACATGTATTCCAAGTATTATCTTTAGTTTCTTGTTGGTTACACTGATTTATTATCTTACAATTTGTTTATCATGATTTTTTACATCAAAACCACTATGAAGGGCATTGCAGGGATTTTCATCTGTGTTCCTGTTTCATGGTTTCCATCACCTAGAAGAGCGTCCCAAGAACTCATGGTTCACCTCAAATGAGGTCATTTCTTGCATAGGTTTAGAGTATTTTTTTCTTGTAACAATAGTGATGCAGTTTCTATGACTGATCCATGTTAAACTTATGCGATTTTGAAATTTAAAAATAATCAATTGATCAAGTGCCCCAAAATATTCAAGCTGATTGCTTTATAATTTTAAAACAGTTCATTTAATTCAATGTCATCAAACACTATTCCAGTGAAGCATTTATGTAAGATTTTGCAGTGTACCATACTAGAATTTTATCTTTTATACTGTGAATCTGCTTCAAAATCTATCATGTGTATGTTAAAAATGATTTCATTATATGAGTTCCCAATATAAACATTTCATTAAAATGTTTGTCAATGTATCACTCATGACAACATGAAGATATTCTCTTACATGAATTGCTCTTGTTAATTAACATGAGTAATTGTAGATGATATGATATCCGCTTGTCCGTCAACATATATCTATTTATTTATTTATTATTATTCCTCCTTTCATGTGCGTGTATACTTGACTTGAATGCTTTAAACTTGAATTGAACAGGTAGGACTTGAACCTAAGACCTCTTGCTGCGCTTTGATGTTATAGCCATTCCCAAAAAATTGAGTTGTTAGGAAATGAGCCAATCGATATATTTATATATTAATATTAAAAGAAAATGTGCTAGAGGAGGTAAAGGATTGGGAGGTCAGAATTAACACCTGTTTTGTCTTTGATTGTTAAATGAGATTCTTAGGCATGCTTAAATATCAAGAGGTCCCTATCTATGGTTGTGTAGTTGGAGGTAATGGAGAGATGGAAAATGACTCCAAATCCATTTACTTGGAATGCTACTGCTGAAAGGGAAGACGAAACAGAAACTCAACAACAGCTTAAGATGTATACTGCAAATTGAAAACCTGAAAACTGCAAAACTGATGTAAAAATGTAAAATTAAAACTGATGCAAACACAGGTTACAAACAAGCACTAATTTACAACTTGTGTCAACTCTACAACTTGGTACAAACACAAGGCTATGAACTCCTGGATACTGATACAAATATACCATTTGAACCTATATCAATGTTCAATAGAAAGTTTTAAGATCAATTAAAATATTGTTATGTGATGTGCCAAGATTTTCAAGAAGAGGCGTTTTTGAAGTATCAGAGTTCAATTGAATTTAACTTTTTCTCTGATTTGTGAAAATTATGCATGTTTATTTTCCAATGTAATGTTATGTTGGTTTATCATTATCATGAATGGTTTATTTGAATGTGCTATTTCATTATTTTTTTTATTAATTCCTTTATTGATATATGCCTGATAAGCTTAATTTATTTTATTTTAAGATTACAAATCTCAGAAATTGTTGGCAAGAGATTTGGAGTTATTTGATGCGGGGATTACTTGTTCTGAGTAGTTTCTCTTCTATTGTGAGTAAACTTTTGTAGTTATTTCATAATATGCTATTATTATTTTCATTCTGGCTCTCTTTGTAAAATTGTGGTCCTTCATTAACCAAGTGGGCAGTTATTGTTCATGACATTGTTTCTTTGTAAAGTTTATGGTCCTAAGTAAAGTAAATGGGGCATTCATGCAGATTGATGTTACTTTGACACTACTTGGCAATATGATTGAGAGGGTAAGCTTCTTTTACCTTATATGAATTCTTTCTGTATGTTTGCTTTGACTAGATTTTTGAGTTATATTTTCTGAAATGAATTTGTGGATATTACTCACATTTGGTTTTTATCTTTCAGGATCAAGTTAGTGTAATTGCAGTTCCTCAAGATATATGGGATTTGAGGACGTTTAAGCACATGCCTACAATGTATGTGTTTCCATGTAACCATATTGGACTGCAAGAGTTTGTTGATTTTGGGAATCCATTTTTTGTTTTTAAAATTTTCTATCCAATTTAATTAAAAATTTTGAGATAAAATTTTTCTTTCTTTTTCTTTTTAAAATTAGAATCTGTTTGGTATATCTTAATAAGAACGTTCTGAAAGAGATGAAAGTTATAAATCTTGTTTGGAAAACTCACTTTTTATACTCATTTTTAAGGGGGAAAAAATTAAAATATGTTTGATTTGAAACATTTTCTTAGTAAAAATAATTCTAGTAATTGAAAATCTTGTCCAATTTATTATTATGCAAATATATCTGTAAACTATAATAGATTAAAATTATATTCAATCAATTAATAAATTGACATGATAATAAATTATATCAAGTAGATAAATAACCTTATAATAGAATTTGTCTTTATTATTAAATATTTTAGTAATAAGATATAAGGACTGAAATAATCAATGAAATGCAAAGTGTAGTTTTTATGAAAAATATATAAGGGTGAAATAGAAACAAACAAATCTTAGGTAAAAAATTAAAATTTTAAAAAATATGTTGGTGGTGTAAAATTCTGAACTGAAATTATAAATACAAAAAATTAGAGCTTTGCATCGAAGATGAGATTAACTTGTATCTTCGTTGAGGTTGTCTATTAAATCTTCTTATAATTAGGGTTTTGCATCATCATCAAGTCTCTTACTGTCACAAAATAATGTTGCTTTAATGCTTTTCCTTATCATGTTCCTTAAGGAGTTTTGCTTTTTATTTTTGTGTAATAAGTTGGACATCAATCAATTTATGTGACAATTGAGACAGTGCTGCATCAATAACATTGCTACAGTTAGTAGACTACTTGGTATTCTTTTTATATAGTCTTTTGTCCACATTATGCACTGTTTGAGTAATATGTATCAAGTACTGAATCTCCGATCTTCCTTTAAGAAAAAATATTTCATTGTGAATGAACAATGGTTGGAATTGGCCACTGCAGGTCTACACTGTACTTTGTCACTAGTTATTTTTCACAAGGAGGTGCTAAGGTTTGTGTTTCTTCATTTTGTATTTTCTTAGTACATTTTTCAAGTGCTTTTATTTTTTCATGGTGTAAGATTCGAGATTCATGTTTCTTCCATGACTACTTTCAACTGATCTTTTAGGACTGAATATAATCTGGTAAATTGTAGTGGCCAAATCATGTCATGTAGTCTAAATATTAGTTTCTTCTTGGCAGCAGAAAAGGATATACTTTGTTGGTTATATAATTTTGTTGTATGACCTTAGATGTACTTGTTACTTCCTAAAACATTTTGTAGCTTAAGAAAATCCTTGTTTCAGTTTTTCTCTCTGCTATTCTTTCAAGGAAGTGTTGCATCTGTGTATTCTTCTGTTTGCTGATTTATGTTCCAAATTTATTTTAATTTGTGTTATCAATTGTCAAATTTATTCTTCAAGCTTTAGCTATGTAATGCAGGGTGATGTTCGTGATGTTTTGTATCTTAGAAAAGATTTGCTTAGAGCAGTTCTGGAGATATTTGAGATGAAGGTTTGTTCCTTGTATTGTATCTTAGAGGATCACTTTTGCCATAGTAGTTGCTCTATCATCCTTCATTTGTGATTAAAATAATTCACAAGCATACAGACATGTCACCATTATATAGGTCTATATATTTCTAAACATAACTTTACACTTGACACCGTGTGATAGGTGGTATTTACTTGTAGCTCCCTAATTTTCAAAGAGGTTACTGACATAGCTCCATAGGTATTAACCTAAAAAAACGCTCCTTCACAATCTAATAACAACTAATAGTACATGGTTTTTGGTTGTAGAGGACAAGAATATCTTAAAAACAGAATTATTCCATGTGGTATAGCAAGATGAAAAGTACATATTGCTTTTGATGCTCAAACTGATCCCAGTCTTTGGAATTTTCCCCTCCCACTTTACAGTTTGTCAATTTACTCTAATATTTCTGAAAAAACAAGTCAAAATGGCATTCTATTTGGTTGTCTCTGTTTTCACATGCACAAATATCATATGACTTGAAGTCATTGATGTTCTCATTTGGTGATCCAAAAAATTGATTCACATTATGAACCAACTTTGTTGCCACAGTGCATTCATAGAGTTGTGTGAGAGTCAATTCACATTGCAAACTGACTTTGTTATGATGGTACATTCATTCAAAATTGGTCCTGTCCATGTTGCATTCAAATTGAAGCACAAAAAGAGAGGTTATTCTTTTAGTCAATACTAGCTGTTTCCATCTGCAGATTGAACTAATTTCAGTAAAATGATTTCTGTTTAGTATAATTCATCACAGCATGCGTAAATCCGTCGTAAGTGTTGCAACATTCAGTATAAACAAATCCAGTCTCGCAGAGCACATATGAAAGCACATAATCAAGGAAATTACTCAATTAGCCAATTTTTAATGAATAAAAGAAAATTGCATTTCTTTGATGCTAATAGGAAGCATTATATAAGGAAATGCCATTGAGTCATCTTCCTTTTTCAGTTAGCAACCATCACAGAGTTTGATAAAGAATTAGCTAACGTTAGCAAGTGCAAAATAGTGGCAGGTAGTTTAAATTGAAATTTATTTTGCTCAAAGTATTAGAGCCCTGGTTTCTGTTCTTGGTGATGAATCAATCATACAACCACATTTGAATTACATTTATCAATGAGGGGACTACTAGGCTAAGAAAAACCCTAATCAAATTTTCCCATTAACTTCTTCATGATAATATAACCAAGTTCCACTCACACTGCTCTTCTCTAAGATGGCCTTTATTTTCTCCCAGGTGCAACTTATATAGATTAATAAGTATTGGGGTTTTATTACTATTAATAATGTAATAATGTTGACTTTAATTTAATGTTATCATTAATTAATCTTTATAATGTTAGGCTTTATATATATATATTTATATATATATATAAAGCCTAACATTATAAAGATTAAGCTTATATATACCACAAAATAGTTAATTGTGTTTATATATGCTTTGGGGTTTATAATTAATTAAGCTTTATTAATGATATATTAATAATTATTAAATATTTAATTTTAATATTATTTTTATAGGTTTATAAACTAGTAAAACACCATTACCTTAATAATTATTTAGTTTATAATACTGTATACTTAGTGCATATTTAAATATATTTAAATATCAGTATATATTAACTAACTTTAGTTTTAATATTAATTAGCTGAATTTATAGTTTATACTTAGTTATATGAATTATATTCTTTGTCATTTAAATTATCTACTAGATTAATTTGATTCAGATGTTATAGCTTCACAACCTGTTCTTGGAATGCAATCAAGCTATGCTGAATGAGATTAAAAATAGAATTACTATGAAATCATTTCATGCTTCAACCTATGTTGAAGCATGCCAATTGTTGACACGGCATGGTGAAGAACTGTATCGTTGTAGTCAAGTTTTAAACTTTGTTCTAATTCAGAGTTTTGGTTAGAGGCTGAAATAATACTATTTTGGAATGGGATTGTTTCGTTCGATTGGGTGCTGGTTGCTCGAAGGAGGAGATAGTAGGAGGTTGAAAATGAATAATATGAGGTAGCTGAAGAAGGGGCCGATAATGCGGTGGAGGAGGAGGTGGACGAAGTAGTGGAAGAGAACTTTCCAGAGTATCGCTGTGGAACCTTACTCTACTTTGCTGCTCCTTTGTTTTGTTGCTCATGGAGGAGGAAGGCAGCTCAAGATTCCTGCGGCATGTATCTCATGCCTCGTTGCATGCTGACCGTAGGCCAATTGAAAATTTTTGCTAGTGCAGATCGACATGGAATTAAATTCGATTCCTTGGTTCTAGCCAAGTACTGAATCTTCAATTCAAAATGATACATTAAATATTGCTGTACAGTATCTTAAGAACACTCTTAGAAATAATGTTTTGTATCAGTATTGCCATCGTGCCCAAATTTTGAGATATATTGATGTTGGTGGGGAAGTTTATCCATAATAGAAGATCCACATCAGGTGTTATTACATTGTTTTGATGGGCAATTTGATCTCTTGGTATGGCAAGAGATAAATTCTAATAGCCAGATTATAGAGCTATGAGCCAATCGTCATGTAAGTTCATAATTCTTGATTCAATTAGGACATGTTCCTATCGAGTTGATGAAGTTGTATTATGATGAACAAACTGTGCATGCAGCCTTTAATCTATTGTTCCATCAGTGGAGATCGAGACATCCTCTGGTATCTTGGGCTGATATGTGTAAACCAAAGGAGGAAGGAGGCTTGGGATTCCGGGAGTTAAAAAGTTAGAACTTAGCTAAGGTACTTTGATGGATTGAGGTGAAAGCAAACATTCTTTAGATCAAATGGGTCCACCACAGGTACTCGAGGCGTGCAGATGTGTGGTCTTGGGAAGTATCCCCTTCAAATTCACCTTTGATTAAGAGGTTACCGTTAATAATGAACCAAATTCTTTCGGATACGGGCTTGGCTCTGATGCTAGACAAAGACTGGCAGGACGACATATGAATTCTTTAGACGTCCCAGTCCTAAGAAGGTATGGGTGCGAACGACATGGAAAATTTACTTGCAGCCTAGTCATGCCGACACTTGCTAGATGCTGGGCTTGGGGCGTCTTCGCACTAAAGATAGGCAAAGTACTTGGAGGATAAGCGGATTTGTTTGTATGAGTTGCATTTCTTTTCAATTATAGGAATCTCTATATTTCTTACTCATATTGATTTTGCATTCTTTTCCTGATATGTATATTTAAAAACTTGAAGAATGGTTAGATAAATGTCGGTGTTTATGTTGACACCGCTATCAAATTCCATTTGTGAAGTCTCTGTTTGTATGTTTTGGAAGAATATTCAACCTTGCCTGCCTTTTATATTTCGTTTCTAGGTCAACTTTTTCGACTACTAAACTAATACTTCTTAAGTTGCAGCAAGCTGGTGTATGGAATGCACAAATGGTTGCACTCGTTCCTGAGGCTGTATTTTCTCTTTGTGCTGGTACTGTGTCTCCTGTTCCTTCTGGACATTTATCCATGGCTCCTAGATCTTGTGAGGACTGTGCCGAGGTTATGCTACTTTTCACTTTTTTATCTGTATATTTGTTTCATCGGTCATTTATTCTTAGGACTGATTGCTATTTGAATGGTACTCGTGTTGCTCCATGAGGCATTTTAAATACTCCTTGCATCATCACCATTCCAAAGGAATCTTGATATAATCGGTTGCTTATACATTTCTTAGGCATTTTACAAAAAGTTCAAAAAGAATTTTCCCATATATTTCATTTCTTGTAATGTCCAATTTTCCAGCATAAGATAGTTTGCCTATGTTTCAACAATTCTTGAAGTAGAGCTTCACATATGTGACTGGAAAATCGAAGTTATATTGGTAGAGCATCAAAATTGGTACCAAATACTTCAGCTGTATTTTGCATTGTAGCTTGATCATGTGTCTAAAGATCTGAGATCTTGACACATTTTTCCAAAAATTAAGAGACAACACGAAAAGTGTGGATGACTTCCATAATTGTTCTAATAGAATCAGTTTTTGCTTTAACAAAGAGGAATAAAGCAACAAGAAAAGTTGAATGAGTTATAAAGTGTCTCTTAAATATGGATGAGGTGTTAAGGAACCAACTCCATGTAGCTATTAAGTAGTAAAGAGAAGTGTTGTGTAACACTAGCAAATTGGTATGGTACCATAGAATACCCTTGCATCGATCCCTTCCTACTCCCAAAGAAGTTTACCATTTAGTTATATTATAGACCATGATCGAACTACACAAAATTCTATCCATTTAACATGCATTCCAAGGAATTTTTGTTTAGCAAGAAGAGCTTATGATAATCTACTTATTCTCATTCTTTGGGAGCTTAAATTTGGATGCTATTTATAAGGAATAGCTAGTCACCATGGATTAACTCTTAAGTTGTGTTGACAGGGATGATCATAATTTTTGTTTTGCTTGGAGAACAGTACTCGACTTTGGCCAACACATGAACATCAATCAATAGCATTGAGGCTACATACTATAGACCTTCCCCGGGACCCCGCATTGGCGGGAGCTTGCTCCAGGCTGCCTTTTTAAATTATTCAATCAATTGCCTATTAATTATTATTTAATTAATCAACATAATTGATTTGCTCAAATATGAACAATTATTGTCTCAAAATCATTCTAGCATGACACAACATAGTACCACTATGCCTTGCCATTCTGGTCAAACGACCAAAAGTCCATCAAGATTTTCAAACCTTGGTAGTTACAACAAAATAGTATCATGAGTATTGCCTTTCGTCAAACTCTAGTTTTGATAATTTTAGGGAAAGCCATTTGAAGTATGTTTGAGATAATGTTGACAATATATCCATAAAGGACCTTGTAAATTGTTTGTGGTCTGTCTTCTGCAAAGAAGTTAGAGTTCTTCGTGGTTACAAGTGGTGCGGCAACCATATTCACTTTCTAGCAATGTACTTGTAGCCCTTACAGTGACCTTTCAAATAGATATAGGTCCAAAGTTCACAAATTGCTAGGCTTCTTCTTGCGTACTAATGGCAGGCAGTACTACTGACCTCCATAAGCAGCTTGCATATAACAAAGTAGTCCTTGACAGCAACTCTTATAGAAGTATGTTAAAACCATCAATTGAATAGTCTTATTATCCTTACAATTAAGAATTACATTTTTCAATGTCTATTGTAGAAATTAAAGATTGCAATTTGTTGATTGTAGTAGTGGACACCAATTTTAATACTTCAAATACTGAGGGATCTTTGTATTTTTAATCATTTAGACCATGAAATTACATATTGGCTTTAACAGGTATACCTTACTTTCTTTCTGAGTGATAAATTGATACTAGTGTGGACAGATTCTTCTGATGACGGATGAACTGGAACATCTTGAAAAAGTTTTAGAATGTTCTGTGGAAGCTTTGGCAGAAATTAAATGTGTACCTTCCTCTAAGGTGCATTATTTCTTCATTCATTTTGATTCTTCATTTACTTTTTGAAATTATTACCAATCATTATTGGTATCTTTCAGGAGAAAACAAGCTGCCATAGTTGTGTATGCCTTCCCAATCAGATCAGACAACCATTAATTCATGAACTTAAAGAACACCTTGCTGATTTTGTAACTTCAAATTCCAACTTAGCAGAGACTTCTCTTTCATCTCAATTTTATTTGTGTTCCCTTTTGTGTAATAGCATCTACTATTCAATAATATCAAGGTTGGCTCTTCTTTGTGATTTGTTTGTGCATAGTTCTTCATTAATTGATATTGTTGTTGCTTTCCCTCTTTTCTCTCTGGGCTATGAATCATTTCCTTCTTCTGTGGTAACATATTATGTACTTTTATTTACGTACTGATTACTGGAGCAGGTACTATGAGAATTCTGCTCTTTGAAGCTTCTCAATTACACTATTTGTTGGTTGTTTTTCAGCCCAATTGATGAGTTATTTGTTGGCATGCTGTAGTGTCATACTGAAACTGTAACCTGGTTATTGAGTCAGGTTGCCACTGTATCTACTACTTTATGATATTTCCTGTTCTTGTTTGATTGACAAAAGCATTGCATTTTATGCATATAGAATTTGTTCATTAATGCAATGGAAAAGGTGGGTTTTGTGATGGCTACTATCAATTATTCTCAAGATAACCATCTCTGTTATTGCAATATTGCATATCAATTTTTTTTTTTTTTTTTGCATAAACAGCTGATGCATTCTATTTGCTTGCTGTTTGTTTTCCTTTTGTAGGATTACAGAAGGAGATAAATCTGTCATTCACGCTAAGGTTATTGAGTATATTTTAATGATTCTGGATCACATTGTTTTGGTGGTAGAGGATAGATGCAACGAATTGAGATGCTACAATTTTGTTAATATTGGTTTTGTGCTTGACTCTGCTGGGTCCACTGCATCCTCTCTGTGTAGCTTGTTGTCCTCACCACTATTTAAGCTTTTGAGTGGCAATGATGGCTCTGTTTGCCACCTTGTCAGGGTCACACATGCAATTGAGAAACTGTTGGTCGTCTTTGGAAAATTATTCAATGTGTTGTCAAATGTTTCAAGCAATATGCCTGAGATAGACCATCTATCTGTATCATCTATGGATTCTTCACAATGTATAATTGCTGAACATAGTGCCAGAATTGTTGATATGGAGCTTGATGCTTATGTATCTTCAAAAGATGTGGATCTTGTTGCACTGCGTGGGAATAAAAATTCCATTTCTTCAACACCTTTGCAGTGGAAGTTAGAATTGGTTTCTATCATTTCAAATTTTTATGCAGCATTACCATGCTGTACATGGGAAATCTTGTCTGAGATGATGGGGAAAGAAAATGACTCTAAGGTAGCTACTTCATCTTAAGAATAAAATTTCTCAATTTATTTCTCTTTGTACAAGAATACAATTTGGATTGTAACTGAGCTTCCAATTTGACTGAGCACTCAATTTGTTTGCTATCGTAGGTTCGTGAAAATATTTTGTTTAACCTTTGCAAACATTTTTCTGGCCCTTCGGGAAGTTTATCTGCCTTGGTACAGCAAACTTATTATTTGCATGGAAATGAATTTTTATATTTGTATTTTTGGTATAGATTGATGTTTTGTATTCTTGATATTTGAGCAGGTTAGTTTGATAAGTGACTTTACAAATAAGGATGGAATTATGAAGTTTTATAACAGAAATATTTTGACTTGCATTAATGTTCTGTTGAAGTCATTGGAGTCCATTTATTCTAGCAGAAATTCAAAGAAGAAGAGTCAAGTATCCAATGAAAGCATGCCATTTGAGGTATGGTTTTACAGATTGAATGTTGCCATTTGGGCTCTGTTCTCTATTGAATGGTGACATTGTAATAGTTGTTCCTAAAATGCATAATTTATAATGGGTTTCTTATTTTTACTTTGGGTATGAATTCTCATATAAGAGGTCTTTTGGCCTTGTCTTTTGAATTGTTCTATTACTTGATTCATTTGACATATTGGAAAGTTGTCTATTTGATAATAAATTCAGCACAAATCCTTATGATTTTCTAACCTGTGTATTAGATCATGCATGTAATCTGTAATAACTTGGAAAAAGTTGCAGTATGTTGGCCTAATTTTTAAACAATTAGGCGAAGCTTAGGTTTTAAATTTTTGTTGATTCCTGGTGGATTTGTTGGGATTGTCATTGTTTTGCGATATAGTCAACATTTCTTGTCAATTTAACTAATCTTATTTAGTTTTTGTTAAAACATAATTAAGCACAAAAACATGAAGTTTACCTCATGGTTGGTGGACATTGTCATTGTTTTGCAATATCGTTGATATTTTCTTTTGTAGTTACACTATGTTGTATGCTTGTAAAAGCTTAATCAAACACAAAAAAAAAAACATGAGGTACTTGTATTTTTTGTTATGCTTTTTTGTTTGTATGATTAATACTTCTGGTTTATGAGGATTTTTTTTTATTACTGTGCCATGGTTTTTTTGATTTGTAGCTATTTTTTACATTCTTTCATAAATATGATTTCTTTGATGATATGTTTCCCATGGCATTTACAGGATTTGAATTCTCTTTGCAACATCCTTAATGCAATTGCTGAGGTTGGTCTTGCAGATTGGTATGCTCGTATTGAGCTGATAAATTGTATTAGTTGTCTTGTTTTGATAGAGCCTCAATCTGCCCAGGTGATCTACTTGTTTTATCATTTTTTAGTGCATCTAAAAACAATAATATATTCATAGTTAATCTTGCATGTGTTATATCAGGTTTTGATTGAAAGACTTCTGGTCATGCTGCAAGACCCTGATTATCGTGTTAGACTCTTTTTAGCTAGAAAGATTTCCCTCCTTTTTCAGACATGGGATGGGCATAATGAGTTGTTCAATGACATTTGGTATATGTTTTTTTCTTTCGTCTTTGTGATTGGACTTATCTGATTAGTATGTTAGATTAGTAATTTTGTCTTTTAAGTGAATTAACTAGCTTCAAAGATTAGTTTCATATATGATTGATTGCCATTTTGGCTTCCATCCTGTTCCTCAATATGCTTAATCTATCAACATTATTGTATCATAGATGGTACACCATAAAGATTATAATAAATGGTAGCAATAGGCTAGCATAATATTGGTTATATTTCCATGGCTGGCAAATCTACAATGTCCTACGACTAAAATCTGATATCTTTTCAGCTTCTTTTAACCATGATCACCTTTTTATGACTTGCAACTTTTATAATTTAATTTCTTTAGTGCTATAAAAAAATTGCGTCTCAGTTTTTTGCTATGGCAGATTTTTGAATCTATTGGATGTAGTCTTTGTTTGTTGGCTGTAAGATCATATTAACCCATCTAAGTTCATCTTGGCACACTTTTATGCTTGTCAAAGCATACAAAGTGTCAACACAACATGGTACCAAAACCTAGCTGTCCTACCAGTGATTTAAACTCTGATATGAAAAAAATACTTGAAACCTTGCCCTAGGTATATTGCTGCCTTCTCTTCTCCTTTTTTTTTAATCTCCCTCCACCACCATCCACCAATTCGCCACTAACATTATGTGTTGGCACTCCAACATGTTACTGAAATTGTCTTATTCTAGTTGATGACTGAAAATCCAGCTTGGATTGGGATTTTTAAACTCTTGGTTTATGTGTAGACTAGTTAGAAGACCTGACTATTAAAGATGCTCCTTAATTATAGCGCTTTGTGAAAGAATTTATGCTGAGTTGTTTGCACTGTTATGGCTAGTGATTGATCCTAATCTCTTGAGTGATTTTCTATGTTTCTTCTTGTGTGATGAGGCAGCCATAAGTATGAGCCACTCATTAGATTTATAAATTGGTAAACAACTCATTGTTATAAGTGATTGATAGTCTTGTCCGTTTTTGTCACTCCAATATAGAGAAGACTAAAAGTGTCAATCCTATATTTTCTCTGTTTTTCAGTAACCTGCATCAAGCTGGACGACACATTTAATGAGTTATCCAAGTCCATATTGACAAACTGCTTGCTATTTGGATTATCTTACTTTTTATGCAGCCTAAACTTTAACTAAGATTCAAATTCAATATGTCTCTATTTTCTTATCGTGTACCTACATGAAGATGTTGATTGCCTCCTTCAGCTTGATTCTATCTTTTAAAAATGCATCAAAATGTTCTTCTCTTACAATTAGTGGTCCCATGTCTTTGATTGTTAGGAGAGTTCAATTGATTAATTTTTTTTGAAGTTTTTGGTGGTATCTGAAAATGATCTCTTTTTATTTTTATTTTAACATTAATCATTCTGAAATCATGTTTATGACCATTTTGACATCAGTTCAAGGACCCAACGCAAATGTTGGTTTCTGCTTTCAAAAAGTGTTGTAATTGTGCTACTTTCTTTTTCTTGCTAATAAAGTTAAAGGGCTTTCTTTGCCCACAATTTATTATGATTGAAGTTACTAAAATCATAACCAACTTATTATATATTTTAGTATATATGAGCTGTGTAATCATGGCTTCTTTTAATTCTTAACATGTCTTAGCACAAATATTTGTTGGGAGGGAAAAACCAATAAGAAAACAGTTGTTTTTGAGTTATCCATTTTTTTACTATTTTTTTTTTTTCTGTTTCATAGTTTGAATTTTGGTTTGGAAATGGTGAGGTTTGGTAAAGGGAAGACTGTGAAGGCCCATCAGATCTTAGATGCAGGTCCACAGGGCACACTTTTTGTAGAAACAGCTCTTATCACTTTGGCGCATCTGGCCTTAGCTAGTGAAGAAATTGAAATTGAGGTACTATGTTAATTTAAGAGTCAGCAACTCAGCATTGCCTAATGTATCATGTTGTTAAGTGCTTTAGATGTCATGTCTTATCTGATTGATACATTGATCAGTAAGAATGTATGTGAAACGTTTAAATCATGTTGTGCTCCAGAATTCTGAGCTTAATTGATTTGTACGAAGCCTTTTATGCCAGCAAGATTTGTTATCATATTTTGTTATGGGATGCCTTGACGTCATGCTATAAAATGCTTCCTCATCATGCTCCAAGCCATATTATAGCTTAAAATTACTCCTAGAGATACAAATGTAAGACATGGCTCTGGTGGTAGTTCATCCTATGGCACTCCTTGCATTTACTAATGTGTAAACCTTTGCAAGTAAATGGATTTTTTCCTTGCATTAAAGATGCTCACTTTTTCTCCATCAGGTATAACTTACTTTTTCTGCTGGTTCAAGAACTTAAGTTTTCATCTTAGTGACAGAGATTAGCATATCAATGCTGCTATAAAAACTATTGACACCATATATCAAAATTTTAATACCTTGGGTCTAGTATGCTATGCTATAAAATGCTGTTAAAATATCTCCCTAGTTTTTGGTCAATGCCATCCAAACCACTGGCATATCAAATGTGACTTCTTTTTGGTTAGTAAATCTTGACTCACTTAGAATGCGTTGGTTTTACTTTAACCATTGCCAATTTTAATAAATACCTGTCATCATTGGATAATAATTTTTTTCTATATACAAATATAGTATCAGTATGATGTAATATCAATTAGAGAAAATTTCAGTGGAAGTAATAATCATCATCAGTATGATGATTCTTTATGAATACTAAGAAAATGAAGAGATAATGAACTTTCTTTGAAGTCGATGACAATTCCTGCGGGTCCTCATTCAAATTTAAAAATCTACTAGTACTATCTCTGTTTTCTATGAACTCACATGTCTGCAGTTTAGAACAAATATATGACTTGTATGGGAATCCTAGACTTTTCTTGCCTCTTAAGATAGATACCAATTTAAACATTATTTCTTTACTTCTATTTGAATGAAATTCATTGGTTTATTCTTAAATCTTATTTGATAGGCTGCCTTTATGATGTGTGTGGTTGCTGCTATGGAGCCCTCTGAACGGTAGATACTTTTTCAAAGTCTATGTTTATGAATCATTTATTTATTTTTAAATCATATATTCTTTATTCCATCATCTGATTCTTCCAAGAGAGCTGGTGTATGCACTTCTTGACAATTTATCAAGAAGTCTCCAATATGCTTCCAAAAGCAAGGTAAATCCTCCGTTTCTGATATAAACTTCTTAAATCCAAAATCGCTTCTCTGTTAAGAGCTATGACTATTGTTTTTAAAATGTGACATTGAATTATTGCCAAATTCTTGTCAATATTAACACATTTCTTGTTGGAGATTATGCTTTTGATACTTGCTGGATCCATGTTACTGCTATGCTTATCAATTGACTGTCTCCTATTGAGAAGAGAAGAAGTTTATGCTACCTTATTGTTTTTCTCCAGTACTTGGAGCAGCTGATCGGTCCAATCCTTGCTCGTTGGGTGGCTTGTGATGTAAATTTAATGTCCCTTATTGAGGTAAGCATAGATTCCTTTAATATGTGCCCATTTTGTTCTTTTTTGGTGGTGCAAATTGTTACAATCTCAAGAAAAATTGAGAGGGAAATTGAGTAGGATTAGGTTCTGGAAGCAGGACATTGTTTACTTTTAGTTCTTAAATTGTACACAAATAAGTACTTCAAATGCATTCATTTTGAAATCCTTTAAGTAAGATAAGTGGTTTTAGACTTCTGTGTTTATATATCTAATTATGAAAGGCCTGGCAGTCTTGAGCCTTAATTCAAGGAAGGGTATTTCTTTTAAGATGTTAGAGGTATCGATTATGTTGATTTATGATTTATTTTTGCTGAAAAGACTGATTCCAGTACTTGTTCTCCTTCGGCCGTTTGGCCAATATTTTGGTCAAGCTTCTTCCTGTAACTCTGTATTGTTGTCACAAATAACAAACTAAGTATGGAAGAAATTTATGCTCTAGCTTGAGGGGAATTGTTAGATAGTATGTATGCAATCTTAGGTAGTCAGATATTCCATAGTCTAATGCCCTGATTTTAGATTAGACAATCTGGTGCCTACAGAAAGATATGTTGGATTTCTGCTTCTTTATATACTATGTAGATACATACACTTTGACCATCTTAAGCCTAATGGTGGATGACAATGTGATGTAGGTTGCTGCCTTTCTTTTTCCAGTTTTTTTCTTATGCAATTGATCCTTTTGAAGATTTGCCGGCACTTTTGTAAATAGTGCTAGTAAAAAACCCAATGAATGATGTCAGGGTTTGGTTGAGGTCGTGACCTCCTCTCTGCTTGATTGTGCTTGTTCTTTCTCTGTTGGCCCTTGATAAGGTTGAGGTCAGTATGCCTTGTCATGCTTCGTTGTTACATATCAAGCAAGATCAGTTGGCTTCAGTTAAATTCTGTCTTACATATGCCACAAACCATAGTAGGATGGCTTTCTGTTCCACATCCACTATGACATTGTAATATCTTCTGCTAGATCACAGGTGTGGTAATGGCATGTTAAGTAGAGTATTGAAAGTATGATCAAAGGAAAACTTTCTTTTGTTTTTTTTTTAAATTAAGGCAACCGCTAATTCCTCTTAATTTATGATTAGCTACAATGCCGGTTTTCAACATAACAGGTACAAAGTCTATTTTGTGATGAATCAAGTGTAAAATGTTTTGTGAAATACTGTTGCCCATGGCTTCTACCTCCTCTGATGTTGTCTGGAGATAATGCTCGTCTTAATTGGATATCAAAGGTAAACTATTTGATTATTGTCATGTATTTACACAAGTCTATGAAGATGTATGTGTGCTTTTCCTAGTGTTTTCATTACAACAGATGAAAATATTAACATGGTCTTTTGTGGTTATCCTTGATGTTACGTGCTTAAAGCAAGATATCTAATATCAAGTGGTTGGCAAAGGATGACAGATACTTGTAGATTGATGCCGACTTTTTTGCGATAAGACTGGTTATGTACTAAAATAATTTGATAATCTTTGCCCTAGGCCCTAAAGTTGTTATTTTAAGTGTGGCAATTGACTAGTAGATTTGCCTAGATGATGCATTGTAGCTATTGATTATCTCTCATATAAAGCCCTCAAATTATACATTCATGTAATTATTGAAAAATCCAATTCCTAGTACCAATTATTACTGATTGAGGAGTCCAACCAAATCATAAACCCTAATTGGGTCAGACAATCATTACCATAACCTGTAAGGAGATCATTTTTTTTTAATGTTGATATGATCCACCATTCACATCAAGCCCTGTCTGTTCCAACTCTTTGGGAAATTATAATTCATGAATCAAGTAGAAAGTAAGTTTAATCCTTCATGTTGTGTGTTTGACTTTGCCGCCTCTTTCAGTCAATTCATAATTGAAATTTAAGGTCCAAAGAAATCTGAATTAAAATGTATCTCATCTTAATAATATTATAGATCATAGCATGCTGTTCCATGGTTTGACATAATGACATCTATTTTTTTACCTTTTTCTTAGCTGTTATTTGAACTGCATCAGTGTTGGTGTGGCCTTTGTGCTCTGTTGTAGTTCTACTAATGAACAGTAGTGACTTTCTTTAGTTGTTAGTTATCTTAATGTTCTCTATTTATTTAAAACAATCATCGTTCAAGTTTCTGAAGGGGAGCCTTGGCGCAACGGTAAAAGTTGTTACTATGTGACCAAAAGGTCATGGGTTCGAATCCTGGAAGCAACCTCTTGCAAAAAGCAGGGTAAGGTTGCGTACAATGGATCCTTCCCCGGGACCTCGCATGGCGGGAGCTTTGTGCACCGGGCTGCCCTTTTTTTTTAATCGTTCAAGTTTCTCCCGTTTTATCATTAGCAATTTTTTATATGATAAGAAAATTTCCCAGCCACCCAATATTTTGACTTCATGAATCTTAGTCGATGGCTATGATAGATCTAAAGTTTCTACTTTTAACCAATTTTTGCATCTTCAGAAGAATAATATAATTTTCATTGACTCTTTTATTACGTTTATGTTGTAGTGGTTTGATTTAACACCCAGGAGCATGCCAATTTGACAAGTTTTGGTCTTTTCAATGCAGGTTTCTCTGCAGCCTCTATCTGATCTTGTAAAGGAATACTTTGTGCCAATTTGTGCGTCATGCATTGCGGTGTATTGTAGTATGAGATCTGACAAGGAAATTGCAGGGCTGGCCCTTAACAATTCAATTTTGCAGTTTGGCAAAATTTCTGAGGTTGAGAGAGATGAACTTGTTAAGAAAAACATGGCAAGTCTTCTTCTATTCTCATTTTGTCATACTAATACTATTCTTTTTATGTATAGACGAAACTTTTCTATTTTAGTTTTGGCTCATGTCTTCTCCATGTGGACAGCCATTTCAGTACAGTTTCTGTTATTTTGGTCATTATTCTGATTCTAGGCATTCATCTCTCCCTTTTGGTGTAAACTTTCTTTTGCTTCTTGCTCAATGATATGGGGATGATTTTTGAATTTTCTTAGTTTTCTTTGAATAAGCACTAAGTAGGTTATCTTTTTGTTTCTTAATGGAGCTGGTTAAATTTTAGGTGACATTTAAGTATATTTAATCATTTTTGCATGAGTTTCCGTTTTCTGTTTCTAGACCTTTTTCACTGTTTGTCATTCTAAGACTGACTTTCTTCTCTTATGATAATACATTATCTGTCCACTTGTATTTATTGGATTTTTCTTGATATTCCTCTTCCAAATTGACAGGTGTCAATTGTCAGCTTCCTTCTGTCACTTACTTCCTGTTCTGTTGATCCTGAACTGCCATACTTTACAAAAGATACTGTGGTTCTTGCAGTTCAAACAGTTGTAGATGGTTTTCTGGATATGTACAGTCTCCAAACTTCCTTATGTTCACTTTTCCTTTTTTATATTCTGATTTCCTGACATTGTTTATTTTTCTAATTCTATCCTATTGTTAGAGATACTAATCACATCAGTGGTGTTGTGGACAAAATAAATATTTTTCGCCCTGACAGGATTTTCATGGTAATTTCTTTTTCTCGTCATTTATCCTATTTGTCGATGTTGATTTTTTGTGACTTAAATTGGATAACTATATTTATGTAGGAAGATAAATTAGTCTTCTCTCATGCAGTTTTTGTTAGAGATACATTATCAGATAACTGCTGCAGTTCATACACGACATATTTGCCATCGACTATCTGCAATGGAGGTTCTTACTCGGCTAATCGGGCATAGGGCTACTAATCCTAGTAGTTCATAGTAAGTCTTTCTAGTTAAGTTGCTAATGTCTATAGCAATTCATGACAGTTTTGATTTGATTTGATTTGGTTTTATTTTTTGCACTTTGTAATTATTTTTGCTGCTTGTCATTTTATCTTATTTATCCATTGGTGGTCCTGTAGAAAAAATTTGAAATACATGTATAAACAAAATTTACAATGGTGGAAGGATACAAGTGATTACTAAAGATAATTATCTTCATATCTAGTGCTCTCAGCATGGTACTTTTAGACATAATAGTCAACTTGGGACTCAACATATACATTTTGAAACTCCTGAAATAGGTGCGTGTATATTGATCCCTTTCAACTTGTTACACAAAATAGAAAAGATACAAAACATTGAAGAGATCGCCTGCGATGATTGCAGGCGATCTCGCGTACGCGCGATTTTTTTTTTTTTTTTTAATATTTATTTATTTTATTTAATTAATTAAATTAAACAATTTCTAAGGAGGATGTGGGTTATTTCGAAGAGGCTGTTATAAACTCTAATTAAATTATCCTAATAAAATATATAAAAAATATATTTAAAATTAAAATAAATTTAATAAATTTTATTAATTAATATTCTGAAAAAAATAATATTATAAATTTAATTTAAAAATTTTAAAAAATATAATAATTCTTATTTATATTCTAATATTTTCTTTATAATTTTAAATTTCATTTAAATTTTTTTAAAAAAATTTAAAAATTCTAATTTTTTTTAAAAATTCTAATTTTTTAAAAATAATTCTAATAAATTATATTTATATTCTGATATTTTTTAAAATTTTTTTACTTGATATTTTTTTGCTATTTAAAATATATATTATTTAATTAATAATTAATTAAATGAATAAATAATTAATTTATATAATTATTATTAATATAAAGTAATATCTTGTATTAATTTATATACTTATTATTATTATTATTATTATAGATACTTCCATTTTAATTTAAATTATTGATATATCAATTCTATTTAAATAAAACTATTTTGTAATTATTTTTTCTAACAATATTAAATTATTCAATAATTGAGAACTTATAATAAATCAATATACAATTTATTTTTATATACACCATAAACATATTTATCTTATAATTATTATAGATAAATAAAAAAATACCGAAACTGTATCGGCACGGTACGATATGATACCGAGACCGTACCGTTCCAGTTTGAGACCGAAACCTCAGCACGGGTCGAAATTTTAAGCCTTGCTCTCAGCATGGTACTTTTAGACATAATAGTCAACTTGGGACTCAACATATACATTTTGAAACTCCTGAAATAGGTGCGTGTATATTGATCCCTTTCAACTTGTTACACAAAATAGAAAAGATACAAAACATTGAAGAAAAAACTCAGTAAGATGTTTGTTGCATATAATGCAGATACAATACTAGTGTTGCATTTGAGAGACTTAAAAGATGCAGTGCACTTGAGTAAAGTTGATGAATTGCTCTCTTCTTCAAAAAATTAAAATATTTTTTGGTTTAATCTTCCTTAACTCTTCCTCAAATTGAAGGCAATGGTAGGTTGCTTTGGAAAAGGGAGTTTAATGGTTGAGTGCTAGCTCTTGAAATTAAAGAGAAGCAAATACCAAGACACTGAGTAAAAGTTTGATGTCAGTTTGAGAAGATGTTGTGGAACAGAAGATGTGTAGTTCTCATATATACTACAAAAATGAATAAAGAGATACTTCCATGGATATCAAAAATTTAATAAAGCTTAAAACTGGGTAAAGTCTAACATCAATTGTCAGAGAACATCAACATTGAAAGTGAAAGATGATGGTTGCACTCCTTAAGAGTACTATCAGCGATTGAGAAAAGGATGGATGATCATGAATTTATAATGATACCTTCTCTGCGTCAAAGAGGAGCATAGAGTGTATCAATGTTTCATACCCAGCTTCAAATTTTGCAACATTTTTCTAATTCCCTCTCTTTTCCCACTATTATCATTTTTTATAAGAAAAATATTATAATTGTTTTCTCAGAATTGTCTCTGTTACTTTTTTGACTCATTATACATGGTCACGAGTAGAGGAATGGCTTGTGGCGATTTTGCATAGTGGAAACATTTGCAAGTGGAAGAAACATTAGAATTTTTTGAAGCCACAAACTTTTCATGCCCATGGTATGACATGATGACTGTGCAACAGTTTCTTTGGTCGCTAGAAACCACCAAGCTAAACAAACTCCATGCAAGAATTACACTCTGTGCAAATTACTAGTTGATTATTATTTTATGTGGCTGTTCACTTTCAGGCATCAAGTTAATAAATTGTTAGTTTCTATTTCAGCTATATTATGAGTATTATTGGCCAGTTGATTTGTAGTCAATTCCTCCAAGAACAGTGTTGTATTATCCTCTCTACTTTGCTTGAGGCATTTAAAACAGAATCTGGAAAGGATGCTTACAATGTGCTTGGTGAACAGCTTCAGGTAGTTTTTCTCTTTTGGAGTTGCTTTGGCCTTATCAATGTAGCCATTTAGCAGTTCTTTCTTCTTTATGCCTTTCTTATGTAGTGAGTTTCTTGCAGTTTTTGGTTTCAAAGTTGGTATCATGTTGCATTCCTACCGAATCCCAAGAAGAAAAGATTGCTCCTCTTTCACCCAGGATAATATCTTTGCTCCATGAACTAATTGTAGATGCTGACCCATTGCTTCTAGATCATATCAAAGTATGGCAACTTTATTTTTGTTGTCTGTTCTGTATTTTATTTCTTTTTAAATTAATTTTGCCAACATCTGATTTCTTGTAATATCTCACTGATTTGACCTTAAGGTTGTTAGATATTGGTCATAGAAATTGTAAAAATTGGAAATAGTGTCTAGTTTTGCAAGGAATAGTTGGTTTTATTTTAATATAAATGATGTAAGATGGTCGTGAAATTAGAATGGAAAGGATGATTTCTATAAACAAATTGATAATCTTCATGTCATCTAGTCTTCTACAAAAATAAAATTAGGATCATTATTCTGAGGACATGTTTTAAAGACATTCAAAATTGTTTAAATACAGAGAATTAGAACTGAATAAATTTGTTCAACCGGTCAAAAAAGTTGCAAGTATAACAAGTTTTTAAGCATATAGTAATTTCTGTAATAACCTTGAAACTATGAATTGAGACAGATATCATATTGATTAATTTATGGGAAGAAAATGCATAAATTTATGGGAATATTAGATTCTGAGAAGATGATGATCAAATGTTGATAACATAAATTAAGGATGGAAATTTTACTTTCAGATTATTTAATTAACACTTTCAAAAATATAACATTGAGGAAAGAGTTATTCATAACATGAGGGCTACAGAAGCTTTTAGGAGTGTAAGTATTGAAGTTATCGCTATTACTTTTTGAATGATTCAAAACATATATGTATGATTTGGATAACTAAGGTATTCAAGAGAAATTAACAATTTTCTTCTAACAATTGGATAAAGAGATTTTAGTATTTATTCATACTAATAAAGTTGGAATAAATATTCTTCTAATTATAAATGGATCATGTTGATGATGAAACAGAAAGTTTAGAAAGCAGTTGTTGATACTAGATGAGTGGGGAAAATGAAATAACTGAAATCAATTTGGTTGTATTATTGCTAACTATGTATATTAAGACTATTGATGGAGAAATATCAAGAAATGATTTGCATTTGGCTTATTTTGAGTAAGACACCTATACAAGTTCCTAGATAGTGTTGAGTTCTAGAATGGCGGATATATAATAGCATAGTTACTAGTGTTAGAATTATTGCTTGTACAATGTGATTTTGTTTGACTTTAGCTTTAAACCAAAGGCTTCAAATTTGATTTTGAGCTAGCATTTTGGTTTCCAGCCTTAATGCTTTAATCAAATGTATCAACTATGTAGTGCTTTTGTTGGTAGTTGTGCCGAGATTAACCTAAACTAGAGGAGAGGTGAGAGGAAGAGATAGAGTTGTGTATCAATCAAAAGCCTCGTGGCAAGGCTATGGACAAATTTCATTCATGGAATTGGGTCTTGCGGAAATGTTAATTTTATAAGATCTTGGTACAATTAGCCAATGTATGGTTATTTGGACAAGCAAGAATGTGCAGCATATGTGATAAATATCTTGCACAGAGAAAACTAATAAAGGGAGGAAGTTATTCAACTGAATATATAAGATAACAAGAGGGACATGGCAGTCCCTTTTAAAGGCCTCAACTCTCACTTTTTATCCTAGAAATTAGTAAAAGAATAAGTAGGTTAGAGCGCAGGACTTGTTAGTTTTCCCTTGTACACTTAACATTTTGGAAAGTTACAGTCGTTTTCTCCAACATGAGTTTGACTTCTAACAGGACTTAATAAGGGTTGTGAGCGACACTCACACTTATCAATCTTCAATTGACTGCACTATTATTGTAAGTCAACAGTATCAAATATGAACAACAATCTCTAGTTCTACAATACAATTTCTATGGGTTGAAGATCTCTGCCGCATTAGGTTCATTATATAATCACATTGGATAGAAGCCATTGCAATGCAGCATAGTAATTTCATGTGCAATGTGTTACATGATATTTCTTTATTACATCTAATAAGTCTGTATTCAGTATGTTTATTTCATCATCATCACATGTTTCATCATCAACCTATCAGAATTGCATTTAAATATATGACCAAATTAATTATAGAGGTCAATTGAAGCTCGGGAAACACTTTTGAGGTTCTTCATCAGCTTTTGTTTTTCTCGCGGGTAATGCTCATAATGAGGCCCGAATCTAAATCATTAGCAGTTAATCGACACAGACTCAATTCTCACTCCAAGCTGTACTGGGGTTTATTGATAGCATTTCTGGTACTCTGGTAGGCACACTAATTCCATCCTGTATTTCCTCAGCTACCATGATGGCACCTCGGAATAGGATTTGGGACCTTTCTCATGGAAAATCATATGTATAATAGCACTTGATGCCCACCATTCCATTCTCTGATCCCAAAGTCCATATATTTGGTTAATAAGCTTTGATAGGAGGGAAACACACAATGAATACTATAACAATGCCTCGTATTTGCTTTTTTTTTTTTTTCAAATGATAAGTCCTGTTTGAACACCATCTTAGTCGGTCACTCAACTCAATTATGCTTAAATAGTAGAAACTCAACTGCCCCACTTTCTACATATTAACTATAGAAGGAAAGGCTCTTTTGTTGCTCTCAGTTTGCACCAACCATTCAAGTAGCCCACATAGTTTAGATTTCTTGCCTTTATAGCAATGGGGAAATCTTCAAAGTTCAAACCTTACCAAATATCTACTACATTCCTAACTGATGTTACAGCCATCGGCATAAAACCAAAAAAAAATCTAACATATTAGAAACACTCAGTGATGAGGAACGCTTCTCAAATTGCATATCTATGTAAAATTCATATTGGATGAAGGATGATAGGCATCTCACCTTTCTCGTTAAGTTGGTGGGGAATCAGTTGTCATGTGTATTTGTACAAAGAGTGACTGTAGTTAAGAAATTTGCCATAAAAGTCTTTGAGGAGGCACAAAAATGATCATAAAGGAAGAGGGTGTCTTGCCTCCTCCACCAGATCCTACAATCATAGAAGAAGACCCTTGATTTCCGGTGACTCTAACACCAAGGAAGTGCCACATGGGGGAGAGAGAGAGATCGACTTGGAGGATGGAGATGAAACAGCCCACTCTTGAAGAGACTCAGATATAAAGATGATTTTGAGATCCCAGATCCCTTTGACATATTGATTCACTGTTCAAGCAGTGAAGTTTTCAAATAAATTGGTCAAATATTGGGTCAGGTTTAATCAGATCTGATGTAGCCTGAATAGACACTGTTTCATATTCAAGACATGCTAACACTAATTTAATCAAATCTAAGCCTCAATAACATTTAGCAATTTAATTCACCATGTAATTGGTCAAATTAATTAAAGGATGTGCTAGTGAAGTCTTAAGATTTTTAATGTGTAGGATTATGAGGAAAGATAAGATGAAATTTTGGTGAGCATTTATTGTGCATCCGTATTAGATAGTAATTTGAGTGAAAATATTGTAAGATGGTTTGAACATGTTCAAGAAATGGCCAACATGTGTTATAATTATATAAACTGAATCAATAATTGTTGAAGGTACGATGGGTCATGGGGGAAGAAATAAAAAAAATCCAATTTGATATAACTTGAAAATATGGATATTAGATGCAATATAGTCTTGCATGAATCTCAATGGCAATATAAATCAGTATAGGTTTAGGGTTTAGATACTGCATTTTTTCACCTTGTTTGTTTATCTCTAGGAGTTGGAGCCTTTCCCAGAGGTTGAATCATTGGAGAAAATACGACTATTTCATGATGACCTCTGCCAGGGTTATTCTGTGAGGGATCAACTTTTGAAGGTATATCTTCTTCCTTCTTTTTCTTGTTGACTAGTTGTCTTCTCTTATTCTAACTTGGTATCTCTTTAGTTTGCAAAACGAGCTTATTATCTTCCTAAAGGGCTTCTTATATGGAGGTATATAGTGTCACTGGCAAATTATATTTGATTTCATTTCCAATTTAATATGCTGAATGCCAATTAATTTAGATTAAATTATATGTTTTGTTAGTCTTCGAAATCTTCACAAGAAGTTGATGTCAGGAGAAATTATTGGGAAAAAGACTAATGATATAGGACAAGTGTCTATAAGAAGCTTCTGGGATAATGATCCAGATGTTATTAGTGCTGTTTGGATGCTTGTTGACTTGTGCAGCTCCAATGAAGAAAATGTTATGAGTGGAATGCTTGCAGATTTCATGTCTCGGGTTAGTGGTTAACTTTTTTTACCAATGGCCTTCAAGATGTTTTAGATCCTATATGACATTTGGCACCTGCTATTTTCTAAAGGAAAATTATTCCTGCAGACTGGTATAGGTGATCCTTGTCATGTTGTCTTTCATTTGCCAACTATGTCTACTGAAAGCCATACTTCCCGGTCATTAGATATTGTCCATCTGAAGGAGAAAAGTGCCTCTTCATATTCAGAGGTTTCAGATGATCTTCTAATTTATCTTTTGAGATTGTTGAAAAAGTTTCTAGCAGATGATTCTGTGGAGATTGTGGACATCACTTCACGAACATTGCGGGTAAAGTCTGAAAGTTCACTTGAAGCTCATACCATGCATTTTGTTGGTTGATGTTGTTCGACTGATCTCTCTCTCACTCTCTTTTGTGCTCTTCTGGTTGTCTATTTGCTGGTTTCCCCTGTTAGAATCATACAGTTTCATGCTATTAATTGCCCAATGACTTGATGTTGAACTTTGTGTAATGCCAGGGTATTCTTTCAACTGAAAAGGGGTTTGCTGCTTTATCGTCTCTTGATGCATATGAGAAGTCTCTGGTTGTGGTAAATACCTAAAAATATTTGTTGCTTTATTTAATTAGATTGGGATTCCAATAATCTATTTTCCTATCTCCAGGTTCATTCAAAAGGTGTGAATATTGATGTCGTGGAAAAAATGCTTTTGGATATGAGAAAAACTTCTGATGGTGACTTTCTCGTTTTGTTTTTTGAGTTGTAAATTGTTTACCTGAATGCATGGACATGGTCGCTGGTTATTCTTTTTCACTTTTACCTTGTCTAGGAACCTTATTTGATAATTGAAATTTCTTTCCATAAGATACAATGCATTTCTTCAGATATTTAGTTCCCAG
Source organism: Zingiber officinale (assembly GCF_018446385.1). Classification (NCBI taxonomy): domain Eukaryota; kingdom Viridiplantae; phylum Streptophyta; class Magnoliopsida; order Zingiberales; family Zingiberaceae; genus Zingiber; species Zingiber officinale. The sequence goes on from NC_056003.1 coordinate 86,202,597, forward strand.
TTTTGGTGAGAGACAGATACAGTTGCTGTTGTACCTGTCCTACTCCCCAAGCAAACTTAACAACTTGTTTAGACCTGTCTATATTCATGCAGATGTAATATGACAGGGATCTGTCTATCCGAAGCCTTGAGAACCCAACATCTTGGATTAAGCATATCAGATGTTGTAGGAGTATGAAAAACATTTCTATTTCAGAATAGCAATTCTAATAGTGGTTCAAAATCTTGGTTTAGTATTTATTCAATCTTTGTATGAAAGGTACAGTAGCATGATATCATTAGTGATGCCGACTACAGGTTGGTATACTACAGCATGAGTGAATCTGTGTCGGGTGTTGATTTGGTTCATTTTGCTCGAAAATGATTTTTTGACATGCAAAACTGTTGAAATAGTTAATAAATTTCTTTTTGAAGGAAAATTGAATGTAATTTAATGGGGCAATGGCCAAATTGTTTTCTCTCTCATTGCTTGTACTGAATAGTTCAATATTAAAAAATTGTGAATCACTCCTACCCTTCTAATTTTAACCAAACAATCAGATCAATGTTAGCTGAGGCCTCAGTCTATTGCCTGCTGGAAGATGTGGCTAGCTAGTTGATAATCCTTTGGTCAATAACATGAAACTATTGTTACAGGAGCAGTTTCATTGGAAGATTCTTCTCTGTGGACAACACACAGTAAAACTTACAAAATGTGGGTCTGCACATTGGTGCACTCACTTATTCTTCATTGTGATGATATAATTCTTAGGTACTATTTGCTACCTAATTGTTCTCGTCATTAATGTTTTATCAAAAAAATATGTCTCAATGTCATATTATTTTAAATTTTTAATATCGTCTTTTCTTGCATTTGCAGACTTTGCCAAAATATAGTGTTACGGAAAGAGGAGATAGCTGAGCTTTTATTTCCAAATGTCTTGGTGAATATAGCTAAGACAATTGGTTCAGATAATCACCTTTGTCATATTATCTCTCAAGAGGTTTGAGCTTTACTTGGAAAGTGTATTTTAGTATTTGTGGTAATTTTAAATGTGGCGACTTATTCCATGTTTATCATTTCTAGGTTGAGAAGAACATCTTTTGTGATTCTAATGACTTGGTTAAGTCAATTCAAACTATGCTGAGTGCATTGAACAAACTTCGATCTATCTATGTTGCAGAAATAGCTGGTTCTTTCTCAACATCTATGAAGGTATGAAACTGATGATATATAGTAAATTTCCTTAAACAAGGAATTTTTGCTATACTTCTAGTGAGTTGGCTAAACTTTGGTTAAATGAATCAACAATCTCTAGTGTCATGACTCCAGAGAGTGATTTCACATATCAAAAGCTACCTCAGTTAGTGACAATATGTAGCTGGAAGTATACATGAGAATATACATTAACAAAATATCAGAATGGTTTGAACAAATAATAATGTTGGTAATCAAATATGGCTCTACATGTTGAAGAACTATGAGTAACTCTATACACCATCTGAAACAACCAAGATTTCAAAATCATTCATTGCACGCAAAACGAGAGGCCAATGAGAACCACAAATTTGTAAGTGAATAAACAGAAGAGAAAAGACGTGCATCAATTGTAGTCTTAATCTTTAGAGGTCAAGAAGAATTTAGATACGCTATAATTCTCGTTAGTTTTAAGTTGGACATTTTATTTCAATGTAAAGTCAATTCTCATCTTTATACTTCTATCATCGTTTACTATCTCAAGTTATTTCACTTAATTACCACTATTCATTATTACAAGTTGTTCCACTTATTTATCACCATTTATGATCACAATGCTGGGGACTGAATGTGAGGATGACCATAGAAGCTAGTGTGTTGAATAGCAATTGTATTTGCAATTATAAGCATTTCTACTCTTGCTACAAGCTTAACAAGGTCATATTAAGATTATTTGCAATGGAATGAAGCATAAAGGAATTACACATGACACAATCGCTAACAAGGCATGTAACGTGGTCTAGAACCCTCCTTCCTAATTTACTAGCTATGACTTGTCAGTGAGTCACTCCTGGAAAACTCACTATCTTGCTCCTTGATAGATAAGAAGTGGAGAAACCTCTTACAACATGTACAATAAAGATTAGAGGAAAGCTTAAGAGTATGAGGGCTCAATATGATTAGCCAATCATTATTTTGCCTACCTTCAAACATCCACCTAGCTTTCATCTTTCTTTGATCTTCACTTGCTGTGCACCTTATCTGTCGTCGATTCACCATCTTTTATCACAAATAATTTTCTATTAGTTATTATCTTTTAATTATCACCAATAAATCTCATTAGAGAATTACGAGAGGAGAGGAATGGAGGAAACTGACAACGATGACTTGTTGGTGATTGTTGTTGAGGTTGAGCGGAGTATGGATGAGAGCGAGAGGGATTGGAGGAGAAGGCATGGGAGAGGGAAGAAGAAATATATGGAGAGAGAGAGGGAGCAAATATAAATAAATTCCAACCTCCTAATTCCAACCTTCCAAAATTCCGCTAACCCAATCAAACATAACTTAATTCAATTAGACTATCTCAAATATAAATTCAATTACACTATCTCTAAATTGGCCAAAACGACTCTAAAGTTTTAAACCCACCTTATCCTAATCACGATGTCTATCTGTTGGGATCAACTTAAACCTAGACCGACTTTAGCTCAACCCCAAAAATAATATATTAGTTTGTTTCAGCTTAGAATTAAAATTTGAAAAAAAAATTGACATGAAATTTAAGTAGTATAAAATTTGGTATGTAATGCTTATAGCACAAAGCTATACTCATAGAGATGTCTGAATTTGTTAACAATTACCTAGTTTTGTCTTTTTTGTTAATTTAGGTGTGATAAAAAGATCCAATAATTGAATGGCTGCTCTCATCCTGATCTAACCATGTCCCGTGTTTGCTTCATGTACTTTATTGTCCATCTAACATAATGAACTCGTGTATTTTATTCTTGAGTAGGTCATCTTTCTCTATTTATATTATCTACACATTGATTCTTTTTGCTGCTATACCCATGAAGATCTAGCTGGTCGCTTATATTCTTGCAATCTCATTTATATGTTTTCATTTGTTAAAGTCATTTTTTTGTCTTTTTGCACAAGGAATAATTCAGCATTTTCATATTTTTGCTTCCTGAAATTCTCTTGCATTTGTTACATGCTGTTTACTATCTGAACCAGTTCAGAGAGATATATCACATCTATATATCATTATACTTTTATTTATTTAGGAAAATTTGAAATTCGGTATCATAAAATTTATTATCTGAGCAGAAATAAAATGTTATAAGAATTATGCGTCTAGATTATACAACATGTGAATGCAAAGAAGATAAACGGACTATAGATTTTGGAGGATTCTTGATCATTTAATATGTTTCCGCGTTACTTTTGTACTTATAGTATCAAGGATATCTTAATATCTTGGTTTATTGCTTTCCAAATATAACTAGTAGTTTTTGTAGTTAGAAGAGTTGAATTTATTCAAGGAGAAAGTGCCAGAAGTAGAGACTATGTCAATTTGTGAAAATATGTAGTTAATATTCTAGTAATATAGTTTCTCATGAGGGATAAGATTTGTGTAGATACTCTCGTGTAGTCAAAACAAACCTGACTTCATGATGGTGGTTGAAATAATTTATATTTTGTTACAGCATAGCAGAACCCCAACTGGAACAAAAACTCGTGGTGCATCAGCAACTTCAAAAGACCGTTCACTTAATGTTTCTATGTCAAAGTCTTCATGGAAAAAGGTAAAGTCTTATGTGTTTTGTTTTTCTTGATGAGTTCCCTTTCCATTTGATCAACAAAGATGGTCACTTTTATTGAATACAAAAGTTGCATATTAGGAAAAGTAGATAAGATGCAGTTTGCACCTCGTGTTTTTTGTTATTTCCTACTTAATGGGCTTGTGTTTTTTATAGCTTATAAATCTATGTTGCATTTTCTCCTGTTAAAATATTCAGCATGCGTTAAAGAGTAATTTAGTAGATTACTCTATTTTTTTTGTTCTTTTTGGTAATTGAAAGATTGTGGCCTACGTGCCTAATTTCTAGGATCAATTATTTTCTTTTTTTTTTCCTTTACAAGGAAAACTGTACATATATGTGCTGTATTATTCTAATAAAACTACAAAATTTCTTTGAATTAGTTGTATGGTATTAGAGCCATTTGCTCAAAAAATGTTCTTCATCGTCTTTCTTTTATGTTCCTAGAAAAATGAGTTCTGAGGTCAGTTTGGATAAGGACATTCATCTAGTTCATCTAATCTAGACACTTTCATTGTGGTTTCATAGCCCATTGGAGGAGAATCGTCGCTCCGAATCACAAGTTGGATGACAATAACTTCCTTCAATTGTCCTATCTTGGATGAGGACGTGTTTGCATCTAATAATTCAATCCAGTCTCTTCATTTGTGATTGTGCAACTCGTTGAAGAAGGATTGTCGCTATAAATCACAAGTCATGACAAGATTTTCTTTCAATTTTCCCAATCTACCCTCTTGGTTATTAGAGGAAGGAAAAAGTTGACTACATCACCTGTGAGGCATAACATCCAAGCATAAAGAAATTTATTGGGAACTTAATAACTCAATCGAGCCACATAATCAGTTGTACCAATTTGTTCCTCTGAACTATTAGAACAATCTGGGATGTTGTCATTCACTCTTAATATATGTTCATGCTTCCTTTAATAAGAAACTTCTGGTGTGGAGCCTGCTGTAAAGAGGTTTCTGAACACATATCAAACCTTATTTCGCTTGTAAGCAGATCAAACATTCCTCATACTCAATAAGGGAGGTTGCTACCTATAACTCCACCAACGGACTCCAAATCTTCGAGATAAAGAATAAAATCAAGGACATCTAATAAGGAAGTTTTGATATCACTGCATATTACAACACATTGCACACACTTTGACAATAGTTAGATGTGCACTTTGAGGCAGATCAGGGTGATTTAGAGGATAACATGAAATTTAAGAGAAACCTAGAAAAGGAACATTTATATGAGTTTCTAGCCTGTCTCAATAAGGAACTTGACAAGGTTCGTGGATAGACTCTAGGTTGAAGACCTACTCCCCTGATTGGTGAAACCTTTGCAAATGTGCCACATGAAGCAACAAGTGCCTAGTCATGCTTCGAAATAAAAAGGACACACACAAAATGTGTAGGAACAAAGAACTACCAGTATCCACGGTGCTCTCACTGCAATTAGAGTGATTACTAGAAGAATTGAATATCACAAGGCGGCTGTTAGCATGACACACAATTCAGTTCACTTTGATCAAACAAAGGATGTAGAATTGGATAGTCATTTCATTGCTAAAGAGCATTTGTGCATGATATATGTTCCAACCAAGGGATGGATTGTCGACGTCTTAATAAAGAATCTTCACAAGCCAATGTTTGAAGACATAGTGAGCAAGCTTTATTTTCCTTTTTAGCAAACTAGAATCAAGGTGATTCATTTCTTTTTTTTTTGTTCTTTTTGGCAATGACAGATTGTGGTCCTAATTTCTAGGATCAATTATTTCCTTTTTTCTTTGTAGGGAAAGCTTTATATATGTGATATATGTTCTGTAGTATCCTAATAAAAGTGTGTATGCAGATTTCTCTTACTCATTTTTACCTTCATTCCAACATTGGTACTGTTCTTGTATATACCTTCAATATATGTTGATTGGGCGTCCAGTTCTGAAGGAAAATGATGGGATCTCAACATTCTTCAACAGAGCAGCTAATTTTGCTGCAAATAAAAGTGGACTCACCAAAGAAAATTGCTTTGCAGTTAGAGTGTTGGTCATAAGCTTAAGCATGTATTTTGAGCACAGATCTTCTTTGTTTATGTAATAATTGGATTGTTTGAGTAGTATAATTAGTTACTTCTTCCATTGTCAAAATAAAACATATCACCAAACTGTTCAATGACTTGATAACATGTTTGTTCAGAAGTGGTTCCCATTTTGGATGTGTTCAAATTTACAAGTAGCAGCATATTTTACCATTATGTCAGCCTGGTTTTATTGTCCAAAATTTTCAGCTTTTTTTTTCTCATTTAGATGTTTTCTGGTCTAACAAAGTATCTTTTGTAGGTGTACTGGCTTTCAATTGACTATCTTGTGGTAGCTAAAGCAGCTGTTGTAAGTAATCTTTGTTTGTTTGTTTCTCGTGTATATGGGAGGATAAGTTACCTTTCTCCATTTGTTGTTTGTCTAGAGGAAAACCAATAGGGTAACCTAACTCTGGATGTACCTATACTTTTCTGTATGAACAATTGTTAGAAGTTGGATTTATGTAGAACCATTTATGACTAGTTAATGTCTTCTGTCTCTGTTCAATATAATTTCTGTCTCCACATTACAGCATTGTGGATCATACTTCACAGCAGTTTTGTACATTGAACATTGGTGTGAAGAACGTTTTAATGGTCTTCAGTTAGGATACCCTGATTTCTCACATCTGGAATCGGTTGGTCATCATTAATTCTCTATATATGTTAGTTTGTTATTGTTAAACCTATTATCACTTGTATCAGACTGATTTTGTCATTATGTGTTCAGTCGCCTCCACATGTGGATCTGCTTATGACTGCATTTGAACATATTAACGAGCCAGACAGTATATATGGCATTGTCCAAACAAACCAGGTAAAGTCATGCTAATCAAATTATCCCCTTTTAAATTTCTGAATACTTGTAGACAATAGATATAAACTAATTCCCTCCTTATTGATTTAGATATAAACTAATTTCCCCCTTGTTGATTTAGATTGTTGAATTATTTAGTTAGCGAAACATGAGAGTAAATGTTAGAAAACTTTTACTCAACTCTATTAATATTTTTCTCTCTCTTCTTTTTTGTATAAAAGGTGTTTGTTGGTTTGATGAAATTCACATATCCAATCCTAAATACTAATAGCTGGGCTGACAAAGTGTGATTATGATGATATTTAGATGTTTGTGACATCCTCTATAATTACTTGGGGAAAACATAGTTGTTTGCTATTTACATGGATTATTTATATTTAGTTATGCTGTTTTTTTTTCTGCTAAGAACAAAATGTTGCTATCTTTTCATGTGTGAACAGAATTGTTGATAAATGAACTGTAATAACAATGTTTGGGCTTTGGACTAAGCTAACATCTCTGTCTTCACATGTTTGAGAGGCTGCCCTTTGTCACAACTATTTATTCTTGTTTTTCTACTCGTCTGTGCAGTTAACATCACAGATAGTGACATTCGAGCATGAAGGAAATTGGAATAAAGCTTTAGAGTATTATGATTTACTTGTGAGATCTGCTTCCGTTGGCTATGGAAAACATTCTTTTGCTGATTCACTCACTTCTTCTCAAGCCAATGCAGAGAAAAGTAGTTGGAAGTTTTACAAAGGTTTAATGAGATCATTGCAGAAAACAGGTTGCACTCATATATTGGATGTCTACTGCCACGGATTGACTAATTATAGTGCCTATCTGCAACATGATTCTGAATTTGCTGATTTGCAGGTTGGCCTTTCGTTAGAAACTATGCTATATCCATCGTTTTGTTGTTGTTGTGCATGCAGATGTTTGTGATGATATATGTATATTTGTACTCTGCAGTATGAAGCTGCGTGGAGGTCTGGAAATTGGGACTTCTCATTAGTTTCTGGAGATACTAGCACTCCTTATTCAAGACAATCTTCTAGTAGTTGTCAATTCAACGAGAACTTGCATAGGTCATAAACTGTATCTTTTTCCTTTACTTGGATTGCATCTGGATTGTGGTTTATTTTATTCCTAATCCTAGACAATTGATACTAGATGATAAATGAATGATTTATATTTCTGCGATGAAAAAAACTAAGTTCCAAGAAGCACAGAGGAGTGCTGGTAAATCATAGTGCAAGAGTAGTGCTGGAAGAAATCAAGTTTCAAGAAGCTAAGTAGTGCTAGAAGAACTTATTGAGAAGTCAAAAAGTCAGGTCTTGGTCGATATGGGGGTTTGTAAACCATTAGTGAAAGAGTTCATAAAAGGGAGTGTTGCACCTCTCTACAGCTGAATTTTGATTTATACCACTTTGCTCATAAAACGGAGATTTCGTGTAGAAGAGTAGCATATGCCTATTGCACAGTATTTCAAATTTTATCCACACAATGTTGGAGGGCTTGATGGAAGTGCTTAACCTATCACCTAATTGGCCAACCTACAAAGAACCAAATCCTCTTTCTCAATCTTGACCATAATGATAAAAGTTCATTTTATAGTCTTACTGGTCTGCACAATAACTAAGATATTGCTTTGACTTGTATTTGAGTTACAAATTCATCAATTTTTAAGAGATTTACCAATTTAGTTGTTCTCTTTAGTGCCTAATATTAGTTCCCATGTTTGATAGTTGCCTGAGGTCCTTGTATGAGGGAAATGCCAGTGACTTCCATGCAATGCTTCTGGATTCAAAGAAGGTAACTAAGCTAGCCTGGTATATCTTTTGATCAAACTTGAATGTGCCCAGGTGGAAATCAAACCATCAAATTATGTATATATATAGGATTTGCTTCTATCCATTGCAAGTGCCAGCAGGGAAAGTACTGAATATATTCATTCAGCCATTGTGAAACTTCAGGTCATGGGTTTGTACATTTCCTCCTGCATTGGAATAAGCATCAAATTTTCACAGTAGCCTTCATTGGCAGATATTAGACCATCTCGGTGTCTCCTGGGACATCCGCTGGAAGCCACACAATCATCAGAAAACTACAACATACTCAAAGATAACTAAAATTTCACATGATCCTGTTATCCCAACAGAAGACCAGGTATCTTATTTTTTCAGCAAATTTTGAGTAGCTTTATTTTCAAACATTCTTAATTAGAAAGTTCAGGTCGATCACAATAATTTGGCTAAAGTTAAATGCCTATGAAGGTTTTGGTTCTTTATAATGGTATTTTCTACTATACACATACCACAAATTTGAAACCAAAAATTCTATGTACAATAACTAGATATATAGTTATGTAACTCGTGTTTTCTTAAAGTGGTCCTTAATTTCAGATTAAATCATATTGCATTTTTACTATTCTGGTCTTTTCTTTCTGTCTTGCAAACTGATGGTTGTGTTTTCTAATGTAGTTGGGATGGTTTAAAACTGAATGGCGCACTGTCTTAAGGCATGCACAGCTACATTTAAATTTGTTTGAACCTTTGATTGCTTTTAGGCGTGTTCTATTTCAAATTTTAGATTGCAAAGAGTTCACAACCGAACATCTGCTGGAATCTGCTTCAACTTTCCGTAAGGTTATAATCATATTTTTATACTTAAATCCATTTAAGTCTCAGTCTTGCATCTGTTTATATCCATTTTTTTTTCAGGGTTCCAGGTTCTCCCTTGCTGCTTCTGCTTTAAATGAGCTGAAGCAACTCTGCTGTCAGATGGAACAGAAACCTACATCGCAAATGTATTTCCTTGGAAGGGTACAATTTAGAATGCATATACTGCTTGCTCCCTGCCTAAGGTCACTCTACACGGCAGTAAATATCATAGAGTCATGTGTAACCCTAATGACAACAATAAACCTATATCAGTGTCAAAATAAAAATAATAAAATAATGCATGCTTCTATTGTGTACCTCTAATTACAACAATCCTCATAAATCTAGCAAAGCATGACCAAACATGAATATGCAAAAGAAGGGAATTAACAAGGAAAAGATGTGTAAAATACACCAAATGGATGCATTCTAATCAATTACATGAACAATATGCAATCTCATTCAAAAACAAAATTCCATCATGACAAACAATACATTCTATTCAGCTTCACTATGTTCCCATAAGACTCATACAATGCATCTCAAGATTGTTTCACTAAATACTATTCAGCTTCATAGTTCAGTTGCTTACAAGGGAATGAATGTTATTCACTTCTTCATGTAAGTCTACTCATACAATTAACAAATCCAAGCAAGTCAAAGACCTGACTTATCTAACATCAGAGAAAGAATAGAAGATCATAATGGTCTATTTTCTGAGCATAAGATCAAATTAATTTCAATTTGTTTTATTTCACTTTCTATTATCATCTCAATTGTCTTCTTGAAAAGTTTTATAATGTGACACAATTAACTTTATCCCTGAATTCTATGTTGTGGTTTGCTTAATGCATACTAAATCTTAGTTATTACTAATTGTTAATAGCTTGAAGAAGCAAAACTATTAAGAGCTCAAGGTCAGCATGATATGGCTATCAATCTTGCAAGATACATTGTAGAGAACAACTCCATAGGAGAAAAGATGGCTAACATTTATCGATTGGTTGGGAAGTGGTTGGCTGAAACTAGATCTAGCAAGTAATATTCAGATTTTTTACTTTAGCAATATACTTAATTCTCTCTGTGTAGGAAGAGTTATTTTGTACCTCACTATTATGCAGCTCAAGGATTATCTTAGAACAGTACTTGAAACATTCAGTGGAAGTCACAGAGTTGAGCAAAAGTACAAGTAAGAAATACTTGTCTAGACAATGCCAAAGCTATTACCAGTTAGCACACTATGCAGATGGTCTATTCCAAAGCTATGAAGCAAGACTAGCTTCTAGTGAGTGGCAAGCAGCTCTGCGGTTGAGAAAGCACAAAGTACTTGCTAAAGAATATATTTTCTCTTCTTATTTTCTGCCCTCCTTTCTTTTGCTAAATAATCAATTTGTGCAGACGAGGGAGTTGGATGCACTCATCAAGAGGCTAAAAGGTTCTTCGAAGGTAAGCATACTAGTACTTAGTCTCTCATTCAGCATTCATTTATATAACTTAAATAAATATCCACAATGTTTTGGGAAACATCTAATGTCTGATGAGAAGCATGAAAGAGTTATCAACAAATCCTAAGTCTGTTTAATTCTTTTTTCAGGGTGAGAAAATAGATTACTCAATCAAGATACAAGAGTTGCAAAAACAACTTACAATGGACAGGGAAGAGGCTGAAAAATTGCATGTATTGTATTTCTCCAATAGTTTTGTAATTACCTTTTATTTCTGTTCTCTTGATCCTCTAGTTGTTAGTCTCCTCACCTGAGTGATTAAGTATATTTTCTCTGCATTAAGGTTACTCCATATTAATCTGTCAGCATTAGGATTAATGTACCTTTTTCTTGCATCTGAAAATTATTCCAAGTTAGATTACTTCCAGTTAGATTCCTTTTTGATCAACTTTCATAATTTTTCTTAGATCTAGCTAATAAGTTCCAAAATTGGAGTGCACATTATGTACAAAATAGCATGGCATTGTAGAAAAAGGAATGGTTCGTTTGATGGAGGACATTTAGTAGGGATTCAGCATCACTTATTTATACCTTGTTTTTTATGGAATTCAAATTCGATTTTTTTTTAATTCAGAAAAGTTTTCATTATTTTGGATAAAAATATTATATAACCTAGTAGAAGAGTCTAATGCCTATGGTTTAGATCTGATGAGTTATGTCTAAGGGCTATAAATAAAGTTGTCAATACTACTTTGTTCATCGCTCTTAACTTGGTATTAAAGCAAGCATATTCTCATAGGGCAGGGTTTCCTTTCTCAATTTCATTAGAGGAAGTTATGTGTTTCATATGATGGCGCACCCTATCCTATACCTATCAGTGACAAATAGTAACTTTTCATTTGTTCTTCCACCTTACATTCCACCCACCCACCCACCCATCCCCTCAAGAAAAGAAAAAACCCTCTATGTGTTCCTCTGAAGAACCCTCATCCTTCTTTCAGTTTAAGCATCAATCGATTTAGGGTTTTTTTTTTCTCTTAAACCCACTAGTGTTATCTCATCATCCTTTTCAAATTTTCTCAAGTGGATGATTAGAACCCTAATCTTATTGTTATTATCAATTCATTTCTTTGTTGATTGCAACTTCAAAAGACAGATTAGTGATCTTTGTCTCATCTTTGATTGCCTATTTCTCTCGAGTGGATGATGGAACTTAGAACCTTAATCTCTCTCACACATTGTCATCTCTCAGGGCAATATCAGACTAAGTTTCATCTTGATATTAACTCTTTTTTAGATGCTAGAGTTGCTATTCTATCTACTTTACTTCGTAACCTCACATAAGTAATCTCATTGTCTGGTACTTTAGAATCTTGTTGTATCTTCTGTTTGCAGGACATTCAAGGAAGGAAATAAAGTCCTTAGCATCTTTGCCAACTTCACCAATATAAGATCTCATATATTCCTTCTAGAAATAAAGTCCTTTTAGCCTCATATATCCTTGTAATTCCATTAGTACTTCATTCGTCGGTTTTGTCATTGCTAAAATCTTAGTCTATTTTGTCTTTTTCTTTTTGTGAGGCCTTTTCTGCTTTATGTAACAAGTTTAACATGAATAATATCTATGTTACACCTTGAGGGGATTGAGATATATTAAATTTAGTGTTAAACATACTATCTCATGCCTGAGCTTTAGATAGGATTAGCTTTGATGATATAAATATAAGTTATAAATATACAATAATAATACAAAATTTTGATCCCTAATAACTAACTATATGTATTATACTTATCTTGCTTTTCTCAAACTTGTTTATCAACAATGGGCTGCCTTTCACTTGATAACTGGCTAGTTTTAAAGTGGTGATGATTGATGATAGTTATATTCCTTGGATTCGGTCATAAATTAATTTTTATTTGTTTATCGATGAACATTGTGTAAAAATTGTTATCATATACAATATTTTTTCTTTTCCTTTCATTGTTAGTTTTTGTTTCCATATATTTGTTGTTTAAAATGAAACCATATTTTGATAACTTGATCTGATTAGAGTTCAAAGTATAAGGGCTACAGGAAAAATTAAAGAAATTTGTAATCATTGTAACTAGAAATCAGTAGTAATTGAGAAATTTCAGTATTACTCACGGTAGTCTTTTATAGAGAGTAATGGTAGGATAATATCTGTGTAGCTATGAGTTAAGACTAACATGGCTTCTTATTGCCATTAATGGCTTCCATTTTTGTAATCTACAAGGGCCACATAGATTCACAAATTTGTAAAATGAGGCCCCTTGTTCGCCTGCATTGAGGTTCATCCTGCTCTGGTCACAGTGATTGGCATGAAAGACTCAATCCTCGCATACATTGGATTTGCCTCATAAAGCTAATAACTAAATGACTATTGCTTGAGATGAACACAGACTAGTATGCTCTATCAAAATTTGCCATAATTTTTTTACCTTAAACTCTTGAACAAGCATTGATTTAGGCTAAAATCTCACCATGTTCGATTCTGATGCATTTTTAATCAATGAAGTGCTTATTGTGACCAGAGCACTTCATTGGTGTTGCCATACATTGGGGTTCATTCTGATGCATTTTTTAATCAATGAAGTGCTAAAATCTCACCATGTTTGATTCTGATGCATTTTTTAATCCATGAACCTTTAACCTTCCAAAAGATTAGCAACTAATGAACTAAAAAACACTCCTATTTGAACTGATTTTTTGAGTCTCCTGTTGCTTAAGATCTTCATTGGTGTTGAGATGCCCCAATCCTTGTCAACTACTCGTCTGATTTGCTGGATGTTCCATTAACATATTTCATGGTAATCCTGCACAACATTTTGCATGGAAATAAAAGTAAATTAAATTAAAAATATAATAGAAAAATGATATGAACTCATCTATCTCATCCAACTTTGGTCGTGTTTGAAATTATGAATGTCTTGAGATGCTATACTTCTTTTCCTTCTTTTCTTGTTGCATGCTTTATATCATGGTGCTCAAGATTTTACAGGAACTTGTAATCTGTGAAGTGCTTGACTTTATGGATAAATGTAATTTTTTCATAAATAAATTCTTCAGCTTTGAAGTCCTAATTCCATCTCTCTTGATTTTGATGGGCTTGATTTTGTTTTTTAGCTATTACAGTGTCACAATTCTGTGAAGGTGATCTAATCATCTCAAACTCTTTATTGTAGGATGACAGAGAGAACTTCCTTAGCCTCGCTTTAGAGGGATACCGGCGTTGTCTTGTTATAGGTGGCAAATATGATATGACAGTGGTAAGAATGAAGTCTCTGAGTGGGTCTAACTATGCAATTTAAAATGGTGCTGCTTAATGGTTCAACTTGACAAGTTTTGAAATGACTTCTTTAGTGGAGCTCTGTTCTTTCTTCCCTTGTGAGCCAATAAACTTAGATAACTGTTATCTCCTGCAATCCCTCTTCTATCCCATGCTTGTTAAGTCCACATCTTCTCTCCTTTACATTTAGTGAGATGGAGGGGTGCTCTGAAGATGGAGAAAATTCAACAATCCAGTAACTGCTTAGAGTTTCATAAATTCCTAGTATTAGATGATTCCAAGTTGTTATTCATTGCTAAAGGCTGCTTCTCTACTTGCTAAACAATTACAGCTGTCTATGGAAGCAAAGTAGTAGTGAATGTCATATCCTTAGAGCACTCATTTTAGCTATGTACACACCCATTATCATGCCACATATGCCAGTATCATACGATGTTATAGAGATGCTAGACAATGCTCATAACAAGTCCTTAGATGATTATCACACAAGCATAATGAAAATAATGTCCCAATATGAAGTTTAAGGAAAAAAAATGGAATAAAATCTGCAACAAGTTATTTCTCAAGACATTCAAAATTGCAGGAGACTAGATGCACAGAAAATCAAAAGCAAACCATAAACGTTGTGCAAAACTTCAATCCGTAGTTGTGTTGTCTCTAAGTTATGGTAACAATAGTACTCTTGAAACTTGTCCGATGCTAAGATTAGAGGATAATATAAGTAGCAATAGTTGCAAAATATGTATTTTCCAGAACACTAGTAGGAACACCTTTCGTAAATTGTCAAATAATAAGATTAGATAAAAAAAGATGAACTAAGGTGAATAAGCTAATCCATCTCTCAAGTTTATCCATCTCTACATGAATGTTAAACTTTGTTAGAAATTTCTATATTTAAATTTCAAGTGGGAAACTCTTGCTTGAACAAAGGACATTCCACCCATATTGAAGCAAAAGGGTTGCTTCGACCACTAGGTCAGGCTCTATCAAACAAAAGGAGTAACTTTTATGGTTAGGTATACAATTTTCTCTCCGAACCCAAAGGGCATGCTTGCTAGTTGTGTCAAAGTACCCAATCATCCGGAACCTATTGTCCTATAGTTTCCTGCCAATGGCATAACTTGCATCATAATATCATATGATAGGTATGTTACCAAGTAGTTTTTGATGTCAACCAAAGGAGAACTAGTTACTAGCATGCCTTGTCAAGTTATTTCATAATGCTTCTATCAACTAAAATTGAGACAATATTCTATTCGTGTAAATGTACTAATACATAAAGGAATGGAATATATTTACAGTTCAATTTTCTAATTATGGAGTGCATAAGAAATACACAATGAACCAAAAAGGTCAAAGAAGGGGTTGGCTTGTTTTAACCAAAGTTAACCCATTACAAAATCACTAAAATTGGTCCATTCAGAACTTCACACCTTGATCAGATCAACCAAGTCACTAAGATTGGTTGGTATGTGACTTCATACCTTCGTTTGATCAACCGTAGGATACTCATTTTACTCTCAACGTCAGCCATCATCAATCACACCACAAAATCTTTTCTCGACAATAGGTTCAACCCTACATATCAATCATCTACTATGATGATCAATATTTAACTTCAATTGATATAAACATACTCGCAATTTTATTGCTGCCATAACCACAAGTACAGATTCATGGTTGTACTCATGATTGTATTGACAAAACCACTCCTACTTTCCTTTGATAATTGAAACTCCTATGCCCAGGATCTCAAAGGAGCTACTATCACGGATAGAATTATAATGATATTTTTTTGCCTATGGTTGAATAGGATTTGTACTGATTTAATAAAGTCAATACATCCAATAAGATCAATACAATTCAATTGGTAATTATAATAAACTAAAAAAATTGTCATATTTCTAAGTTATTGAAATTAGACATGTTTTTTGTAAATAAATTTGAATTATATCATTTGTATATTTACATCATTAAGATTTTAATCAATGTTTTGCTGATTAAATTAGGGAATAATCTCTTTCTTGTAATATATGTTGTCATCTTTTTGTTGTGACATTTTTATTGAGTAGGTGGTCTCAATGTCATTAAAATAGTTTAACATAATACTCTTCTATTATTCTCATATGTACATTCCTAAGTTTTTATGGTGTCAATTGATGCCATTTTCTAAAATTTGGCTTTGCCATGCATGATCTCATAATGTATCATTTCGACTTAATGTATTGGATGAGACAAACTTACTTTGGATTGCTACCATGAAGCTTAGCTTCTCACTTTGATACTTGCCATACTCTAATTTCCAATTCTACATGACAGGTGCAACATACACATAATAACAAATATATGAATGTTTTCCTCTCCATGATACTGCGCCATCTCACCCTAGGAACACAATCAACACAAAGGTAGCACATGGCCCATTAAGGTTGATCACCTCACCTATAGTAAATGTTCAGGGTCAAGTCGTATAACAACAACAACCAAGCCTTTTTCCTATCAGGTAGGGTCAGCTATATGATTCCTCTTAATCCATTGGGCTCGATCCCCTATTATATCCTTATTAATTTAAAATAGATTTTTTTTTTCTATTTTATCAATGCTAATCAATTCTTCTTTGGTCTCCATCTTCCTTATTAATTGCATATTTGTCATGGTTTCATATTGCCTAATTGGGATATTTATTAGACACTTAGTGTCTATATCATCTTAATTCTTAAGTGTGTCTCGCGTTTTCCTTCAATAGGCGCAATCTTCTTAAGCGTGTCTCGTGTTTTCCTTCAATAGGCGCAATCTTCTTAAGCGTGTCTCTCAGAGTATTCCTTCAATAGGCGTAATCTTGACTACTCTTTAATATTCTTGTTTCTTTTCTTGTCTTTCTTCGTATGTCTGCACATCAACTAAGTAAGGTTGGTTATATGTGTCAAGTTGTACTAATGAATGTTATAGTGTAGATCATCAATACAGTCTCACATACCTTATTCATGCCACTCAATCCATGCGTAGGAGCAAGGATTCTACCAATAATCATGATGACATTATCGTTAACACAACTCAATCCAACACGGAACTTCCTTGATGTCAAATTCGAGCACAAGTCCTAACCTATGTTGCTACGACTCACTATGCTGAGAAAGAGACACATGACTCATCCTCAACCTCTCTTCTCATATCTTGATGCAAAACTTCTCATTTAAATCTTTAATCCTCATAATGGGAACAAGCTAACCTCAACCAGATGCCTAGCATGGCCACCTCAAGGCACATTCCTCCAAAAGGACTCAGGTGCACTTTACATATTTGTCTTATTTTTTAGGACAATCCTGTTTGCTCCTCTCAATGGCAGATCTTGGCCACGTGATACATCTCAATACTCGGTAGTCGTTCTCATACTCAATCCTCTTTGTGACTGCAGTAGTCTTATGAAATATTATGAACATGGCAGCACGGTACTAGTGATGTCTTTTCATAGTCTTTGTTATCTTAATTTGTTAGTTTTAATGAATGTTTCGGTTTTCCTTGTAGAAGCAATGGATGTGGATGTTTTTTGTTGCACAGATTAATATGCTTGTGGTTTCTTACATGGATTGGTTTGCAATGTTGCATGTTGTGTTAGTTTATTAATCATAATACATGTATTGTTTGATTTTAATAGTGAGAGTTACACACTCCAGGTATTTCGTCTTGTTTCCTTGTGGTTCAACTTCTACTCGAGAAATAATGTTGTCGACGAGATGATTAGTACAGTGAAGGAGGTAAGATCTATGGCTGTTTTTTTTCCACTGTACTATTGGAGTTAATATGACTCAATGGTAGAGTCTTCATCCATCATAATTTTCTGCTGAGTTATTCTTTATAGCACATTTGTTTTTCGGTCTTTACAGGTTCAATCATACAAATTTATACCACTGGTTTATCAGATTGCTTCAAGACTTGGTATCTATAAAGATGGACAAAGCTCAACCAGTTTCCAGGTTTTTTAGGATATTCCTCTATTTTTAGAAGTATTGTTTTTATTAAACTCGTGAAGCCCCGATATGTGCAGATTGCTTTGGTTTCTCTTGTAAGGAAAATGGCTATAGATCATCCATACCATACTATTTTCCAGGTAAATAATGTTTATTTAACATAGCTATTCCATTATAAATCTAGCTTTACAAGTAAATTTATATTTGCATGCCGCATTTGATGGATCAGAGTAACTAATTGGGCTAGCAATTGGATATGTTCAAGCTGATAGGCCTAGTAATTGGACGTGTTCTAACTGTCTGAGTGTGCTTACCTTCTGCAAGTATCACTGATTGGTCTAGTAATTAGTAATGCGGTGTGAAAAATCGTGTTGCAAAAGCCACAAACTCCCAATTCATATAAGGAAATTATTCATTAATTGACATTGGATCCTAACCAGATTTAAAATAAGGCCAAGTTGACTAAAAAATGTTTATCATATCTCTACAATTATAATCGACTTTTAAAAGGTCTAATTTATGTCTAATTACTATAACTATTAGTTAAAAAGATTTGTCAAATTTTAAAATTGTAAATTCTCAATTTTTGAACTATGTTGTTCTCCTGATCAAGGAGAAATGACTTTGTACAAGTTAGCACTTTCTTTGGTTATTTCCAAACATAAGTAATGATTGTCACATGAAATTTGTGAGAATGGTTTATTTATTATCGTTTCTTTGGCTACCTTTCAAAGAATGAGAAATTGGTGGTCCAAAGAATGATATACTGGCAGGATCTTCATCTTTGCTTTATTTCTCTTCCTTTTTAATTGTTTTGTCTTGTGAGTCAAAAAAAATATTACTTCCAATCAAGGAATCAAATGTTGTTCCGTGCCGCCCGACACAGACAGTTTTTACCGTTCCGCCAAGCGGTCGAAACCGTTACAGGAGGCGTCCTTGTCTCGAGAGTCGCGGACGCCTCTGGCGGTGCCGGAGGAGAAGCGGGACGTCTTCGACGACGCTGGAGGAGTCGCGAGACGCCTCCGGCGGCGCTTGAAGCGTCCCGCGATGCCTTCGGCACTAAAGACGTCGCGCGAAGTCTTCTGCGGCGTCAAAGGCGTCATTGGGCGAACCTGCCGGCGTCATCGGAGGCCCCCGCAGCGATTGCGGGTGAGCGATCCATGCGATTGCATTTTTTTTCTTTTTACGATAAATAATTATTTTATTTAATTAATTTAAACAATTCCTAAGATGTGTGATATTTCGAACAGGCTTTTATAAATCCTAATTAAATTATCCTAATAAAATATATAAAAAATATATTTAAAATAAATTTAATAAATTTTATTAATTAATATTTTGTTTTTTTAAATGTTTTAAATTCCATTTAAAAATTTCTAATGTTTTTTTAATATTTTGTATTATTTTAAATTTCATTTAAAATTAAAAAAAATCTTTATAAATTCTAAAATTTTTTAAAAAATCTAATAAACAATATTTATATTCTGATATTTTTTTATTATTTTATATTTTTTACTTGATATTTTTTTCTATTTAAAATATATATTATTTAATTAATAATTAATTAAATGAATAAATAGTTAATTTATATAATTATTGTTATATATAAAGTAATATCTTATTATTATAGATCGATCCATTTTAATTCGAGTTATTGATATATCAATTTTATTTAAATAAAACTATTTTTAATTATTTTTTCTAACAAGGTTAAATTGTTCAATAATTGAGAACTTATACAAAATCAATATACAATTTATTTTTATATACACTATAAACATATTTATTTTATAATTATTATATATAAATAAAAAATACCGAAACTATATCGGCACGATACGATACGATACCGAAACTGTATCGTTCCGGTCAGACCAAAACCTTTTAAACGTTGCTTCCAATCTAGAGGTTCTATTCTAGAGGTAAAAGTGCACTTTGTAGCTAGCCCCCCAAGAGACATAGTGAAAGCACAAAGTCTAAGACTTGAATGTCTCCTAGTAATTTAGCATATTCTCTTATTTGAAATTGAACTATTGTTTAAATAAATTGGTAAATTAAATAGACGTGCATTAGGCTTGATATTCCTCACCGTTAGAATGAATATAAATGCTTTTGTAGGAATCCTAATGGAATTTCTAGGAAAAATGAATGCATACGTTATTCTATATTGTCTTTTAGTTTACAAAGTGCATCAACATATTTTTTATAATAATCATTACTTATCTCAATCTTCTCCTAGTACCAACCTACATCTCTTGCTTACACACGATAAAACTCTTAATTTGGTGAATAGAAATAGATAAGGAATCAAAAACAAGATTTAAACTTAGGAGGTACTATAAATTGACAAAATTTTAGTTGTTTTACTGATATAAGGAATTTTATCAATTTTTGTTCATATCTTGTGCTTTCTTTTAATTTAGTTGGTTCTTTTGAGTTTAAGGTAGTGTGATAATCATATATTTGGATTCTAGTTTATAATATGTAAACTAGTTCTTAAATGTTGTGACTTACCAGAGGGTTTTGCTGAAGACTTAGTAAAAGATAGCGAGGAGAGTTGTCATTGTTGTGCGTCTAGAGGGGGTGAACAACATTTAAGCTGAAAAATAAAACTCATTTCTTTTGCTTTCATTAGTGCAAGGCTAAACTTATCTCTTGTCAATTATGTTTGGAGTACACACAATAAAAATAATAAACACAAAAAAATATTTTGCTAACTCAAAGGTATAATGTGGTTTGGACCCTAATGTCCTACTCTACTCTACAATCTGACAATCTGGATTAAGCTTGAAATACCCACAATTAAAGAGACTCCTAAGAGAGGTGAAGAAACATTGCACAAAATCTTTTTGGAAATATGAAATAAGCATGAGGAAGATATTACTAGACACGAGCACTAGAAGCCCTCGAATGAGTACGGAGAAGCGAATACTTATTGTGTATGAGTCGTGTATTCAATTTTCCCTTTCACCCCTATTTATATTCGTGGAAAGTCAAACTATCGTAATTTAGAATATTACTATCCTAATTTAAAAGATTCTAATATTTTGCTACAGCTATTAATATCTTGTATTTATAGTCATTCCATGTAATTAGTTATCAATCATGTAATTAGTTGTCAATTTCCTATAAATTAGAATCTGAAATTAGGTATTTTTTTTACGTCTTACGTCATATTTATACTACTCTTATCTATGAATAAGATGATCTTTTCCTCACAAAATTTCATGGTATCAAAGCCAAGACTAAACTAGAAGTTGCCATCTCTCTATCCAAGTCACTGCAACATCTTTCTCAGTTTAAAACTTTTGCCTCATAATCCATGGCCTATTCCAACCAAACCTCCAGCGATTCATCTGCCACAAACACTCATGTTTCTTCGAATATACCAATCAGTTCCGAACCCCAGTCGACTCCTCCCTTGCCCTTAACATTGATCACAGACTCAATGGCCACAATTATCTTCAATGGCCCAGTCCATGACGATGCTTGTGGCCGGCCATGGTCACGATGACTATCTCATAGGGCCAGCTGTCAAACCTATTGCTGGTGATCCAAAAATTAGAAATTGGAGAATAGAAAACAACCTTGCCATGTCATGGCTTATCAGTTCCATGATCACCAAAATAAGAGGAAACTTTCTCCTCTACTCATCAACAAAAGAAATTTGGGATGCTGTCTGGGAAACATTCTCAACCACCATGGAGTTATTCCACATCGAAAGCACTCTCCAAGACCTACGCCAAGTAGACCAATCAGTCACTACCTTCTTCTCCACATTAACAAGGCTTTGGCAACAATTAGATCATTTTGAATCCCATGAGTGAAAGTGCACCAACGATGCCTACATACTTCAAGAAAATCATTGAAACTAAACGGCATTTATATTTTTTATGGGACTTGACCAGTCTCTCGATGAAGTGTGTGGCCGAATCCTTGGCATGAAACCTCTCCCTAATCTTCAAGTGGTATTTTTTGAAGTCTGTCGTGAAGAAAGCTGGAAAAGGATCATGATGGGCACTCCAACCAAGACACATTTGTCTGATTCTTCTGCCTTTAGCCACTGCCACAAAGGAATTCACATCTCTCGTTGCAAGAAAGCAACCTCCAAACCCTGCTGCACAAAGAGAACATCCACAATGTGAACATTGTGAGAAACCGAGCCACCATAAGGAGACTTGGGATTTGCACAACAAACCTACAAATTGGAAGCCTACACGAAAGTATGAGCATCGAGGCAATACTACTACTGTTGATGCACCAAAAACATCTCCCTTTATTAAGGAACAGATGGGTGCTCTCAAGCAAATCACTGCCAATACAGCAACCTTCGTGGAGCAGGGTGCAACCAATGATGATTCTCTAGGTATTGAACATTTTGCCTTTCATGTAACAAATCAACACCCAACCTCCTCTTGGATAGTTGACTTTGGTGCCTCCGACCATGTGACAGGTGATAGAAGATTATTTACTACATTTGTTTCATACTATGATTCTCAGACTGTACACATAACTAATGAATCAAGATCCAAAGTCGTTGGAATGGGGACTATACGTCTGACACCCACTCTTTCCCTTCAAGCTATATTATATGTCCTAGAATTAGATTGTAACTTAAGTAAACTTAATTACGACCTCAATTGTGAGACTAAATTTTTTGCACAATCTTTTTTTTTCATACATTGGATTTTGGGAAGATGATTGGCAGTGTTGAATTCTGTTTCGGGTTATATCTCATTGGTACACAACTCAACTCTCAGTGTCAGTTTGTCAAGAATCTCAAGTCTTGTTTTCATTCCAATAAAGATAGTGACATTATGTTATGGCACTATCGATTAGGTCATCCAAACTTTATGTTCCTAAAGCATCTATTTGCATCACTATTTATTAATAAAAAATTAAATTGATTTCAGTGTGATGTTTGCCAACTCTCTAAACATATTCGTACACATATTCACCTATTCCATATAATCCATCTCATCCTTTTCCCCTTATTCACGGGGATATTAGGGGCCCCAATAAAATACCAAATCTCATTGGCGCTTGTTGGTTCTTACTATTTGAAGATTAACACAAACGATATAGGCAGCCAAATATGTGGTGTAAGAATACTTTTTTTGTATATACATTTAACATAGTATAACCCTACACTATATATACAAATTTTATTTCCATGATTCACAATCCTAGTCATAATTAGTAGACACACCATAAGGAATAAAATATTAATCAAATATTCTTATATTAATTGAATATATTATTTCCTTTTCTACACTCCCCCTCAAGTTGGAGCAAAGATATATATCATGCCCAACTTGCAAATGAAATCTTCGAACTTGGGTTTGAAATGACTCTTTGTTAAGGCATCGACAATCTGTTGTTTAGATGTAACAAAAGGCATACAAATTATTCCTCCTTCGAGCTTTTCTTTGATGAAATGCATGTCAACTTCTATATGCTTTGTACGATCATGTTGTATTGGATTATTCACAAATGCTAATTGTTGACTTATTGTCACAGAATAGCTTCATTGGCGCTTCCCAATTTAACTTCGACTCTTCAAGAACTAGCTTTAGCCATAGTAACTCACATACACCATTCGCTATAGCTCTGAGCTTAGCTTCTGCACTACTACGAGCCACAATAGTTTGTTTTTTATTTCTCCATGATACAAGATTACCCTGTAGAAAAGTACAATATCCTGAAGTAGACCTCCTGTTAGAAATAAAACCTACCCAATCTGCATATGTATATGCCTCTATGCTTCTCTGGTTGTTCTTTTGGAACAATAAACCTTTTCTCGGAGAGCTCTTTAAATATCTCAAAATCTTGTAGACAACATCCATGTGTTCCTCGTGCGGTGAATGCAGGTCTTGTATGAGAAAGGTATATAAGTTTACCTACAAGACGTTGATATCTTTCTTTCTCAATGTTGGCTCCTTTAGATATTTCATTTAGCTTGCATCCACTCATTCTTGTTTCCTTTAGTAGGTCTAGAACATATTTTCATTAGGATACATAGATTCCCTTTCTTGATCTAGCAACTTCTATTCCTAGGAAATACCTCAAGAGTCCCGAATCTTTTATCTCAAATTCTAAGGCAAGACAACCTTTCAAACGGGTTATTTCATCTTCTTCATTTCTTGTGAGTATATTATTTCATCAATATTCACAATCAAGATTGCCATCTTTCCTTCTCTTCTATGGTATGCTTCACAAACATTGTGTGATCGGATTGCCCCTGAATATAACCTCGCTTTACAGATTTCGAGAATTTTTCAAACCAAGCCCGTGGTGACTATTCTAATCCATACAAAGACTTCTTTAATCTGTAGATTTTTTCCCCAAATTGTTTTTCAAAGCCTGGAGGTGAATCCATAAACACTTCTTCTTTCAATCCTCCATTCAGGAATGCATTTTTTACATCCATCTGATATAGGGGCCAATTAAGATTTGCAACCGAGGAAAGTAGTATTCTGACAGTATTCAGTTTTGTGATTGGCGCAAAGGTTTCCTGATAGTCAATTCCATATGTTTGTGTAAAACCCTTAGCTACAAGTCTTGCTTTAAAATGTTCCAACGATCCATCTGAATTAAGTTTCACAGTAAATACCCATTTGCATCCCATTGTATGTTTTCCCTCTGGTAAGGGCATTATTTCCCTTGTTCCACTTTTGTTAAGTACATTCATCTCATCAAGGACAGCTTTCTTCCATTTTGGAACACTTAGAGTCTCCTGTATAGTCTTAGGAACATCCACACTTTGTAATTGAGAGATAAAACTTGAATAAGAAGTAGATAAATTTTTGTAAGACACATGATTTGAGAGTGGGTGTTGAGTGCAAGTTCTAACACCTTTCCTAAGTGCAATAGGAAGTTCTAATGACATAGAGGAGTCGGGTACAATTCCTGGATTTAGATTCAAATGAGTTTGGACTTTAGATTCAGATGTTTGGTCGTGTGGAGTTGTGGAGTCTTGCTTACTTTGGGGTTGTCTCCTTTTGTAAACTTACCCAACCACTTATCATCATCAACTCATACTCGAGTATCAAGATTCTGCTCAAACAAGGTGTAGCAATTTTGGTACTAAATTCAAATTTTGAATTTCCTTCTACATTCTCTAATTCTAAATCAAACAACGAGTCTTCCAACTTACTCTCCCCTAGAAGAGGAGTGCTGAAAAATGTTTAGATTCAAAGAATGTAACATCCATAGACACAAAAAAGGTTTTGGAATGGAGTTCAAAATATTTATACCCCTTCTGGGTAGGGGAATATCCTAGAAACACACATTTGATAGCACGATGGTTTAGTTTATCACGATTATGATGATGTGCATGGACAAAGGCTACACAACCAAACACTTTTGAGAGGTAAATCAGAATATAAGTGAGACGTGGGAAAATAATTTTTAAAAATGGTTAAGGGTGATTTGAAGTTCAACACTCTTGAAGACATTCTATTAATCAAATATGTAGCAGTGATAATAGCTTCTCCCCATAAGTATTTAGGTACATTGGTCGTGAACATGAGTGACCTAGCTACTTCTAGGTGTCTATTCTTCGTTTCTGCTACCCCATTCTGTTGTGGTGTTTGAGTGGATGAATTATA
This sequence comes from Zingiber officinale, assembly GCF_018446385.1. NCBI lineage: Eukaryota > Viridiplantae > Streptophyta > Magnoliopsida > Zingiberales > Zingiberaceae > Zingiber > Zingiber officinale. The sequence continues at coordinate 86,228,230 of NC_056003.1, forward strand.
CATTGTTGTTGAAAAAATTGACCTAGAATTGTTAAAATATTCTATCCCGTTATCACTTCTGAACACTTGAATTTTCTCATGAAATTGTGTTTCAATCATCATGAATTTTTTTTTGAAAACTTGTCTAGCTTTTGATTTATCAACAAGTAAATACACCCAACTTAAACAAGTGTGATCATTAATAAAAGTGATAAACCATTGTTTTTTTTTTTTTGAAAGAGTTGCTATTTTGAATGGTCCCCACACATCACTATGAATAAGGGCAAAAAGTTTCGATGATTGATATCGATGAACAGGAAAAGATGCGCGATGCTGCTTTGCAAATTGACAAATATCACATTGAAAATCAGAAAGGTTTGTATTGTCAAATAACTTCGGAAACAAATGCTTCAAATAATAAAAATTCGAGTGTCCTAATCTACGATGCCACATAATTATGTCATCGCTACTAGAACTAGAGTTTGATATGATAGTGGATTGCTGGGCTTGTCTACATAAGTGACTTCCTTCCTCAAAGTAATAAAGCCTCCACTCTCCTTAGCACTGCCTATCGTCCTCCCCGAGTCCAAATCCTGAAGTACACAAGAATTTGAGGAAAACTTAACTAAACCCTTTAAATCACGAGTTAATTTGCTAATAGGAATCAAATTACAAGAAAGATTTGGAACATGTAAAATATTTTGGAGAATCAAGGTTTGAGAGATGACAATATACTCTTTTCAGCAATAGCAGATAAAGAACCATCAGCTATTTTAATTGTTTTTATTTCCAACACTAGGGATATAGGAATGGAACAACCTGGAGGATCCTGTCATGTGATCAGTGACACTTGAATCTATTATCCAAGGACATATAGATATGGTTGAAGCATTGAAACAAGCAGATTGCAAGTACCTTTTTGTACTATTGAACAAGATGGAGTAGATTGTGAAAAAGGTGTGGATTGAAAAAGCTTATACAGTTGTTCTATTTGTTCCTTACTGAAAGAGGTCCCCGAGGATTTTTCAGAACTGTTTTGTTCTTCCGGTCTAGATTGATAAGCTCTTGAACCTCTACTGCCTTTTTGTTTGAAAGATTTTGGTTTCTAGTTAGGTGGCTTGCCATGTAAGTCTCAACATGTTTCAGTGGGCTTTTTAAAGTGTTCACACACAATTTCTGCCTTTCTTGGCTGTCGGTTTAGAGGTGCGGTAGAAAATTTTTTGCTTAACAGTGCTGAGTTTTCTGAAATAGGTAGTGCCTTCCAAGGTTTAAAATTTCGACCCGTGCCGAGGTTTCGGTCTCAGACCGGAACGATACGGTTTCGGTATCGTATCGTGCCGTGCCGATACAGTTTCGATATTTTTTTATTAATATATAGTAATTATTAGATAGATATGTTTATTGTATATAATTTTAAAATAAATTGTATATTGAACAACTTAATATGGTTAAAAATAATAATTAAATATAATTTTCTTTAAAGATGTATTAATTACTCGAATTAAAATTGATACATCATAATTATATAAATTGATTGTTTATTCATTTAATTAATTATTAATTTAAATCTTATATATTTAAAATGGTAAAAAAATTAAAATATAAATTAAACAGCAAAATAATAATAATAATAAATTATTAGAATATAAATATGATTTATTAGATTTTTTTATTTTTTTTAAAAAAAATTTAAATAAATTTAAAACAGTAAGTAGATTTTTTTTAATATCAATTAAGTTTTTTTATTTTTTTTTTAAATTTTAAATATAGGGATAATTTAATTAGGGTTTATAAAAGGCTATTTAAAATATCCCACTTAGGAATTGTTTAATTAATTAAAAAAATTTCTTTTGTAACAGTCCGCCCGAGCCCGATCCCGCGATCCCGATCTCGCGATCGCGATCGCGCGCTGCGGAGGCGACGGAAGCGTCACGCGACGCTTCCTGCCGCGGCGGAAGCGTCGCGCGACGCTTCTGGCCACGGAAGCGTCGCGCGACGCCTCCACCGCCACCGGAAGAGTCCTGCGACGCTTCCGGTGGCAACGAAATTTGTTCTCCTCATGTGCCGGTTTCGGTTCGTCGCCGGAACGGTAAATTTCGCCTGTTTCGGGCGGCACGGCTCGGCACTTCAAACCTTGGTGCCTTCTCACTCAACATGATTTTCCTTCTGCCTTCTTCCCTCCTTCAGCGAACACTTCACTTGATGATGACAAAGGATTTCTGCCCAGAATTCTTCCCCTAACTTCATCCAATTCACGATTAAGCCCCGCTAAAAACACATAAACTCGGTCACTTTCCATACGCTTGTGATACTTCATGCTATCTTTTTTGCACTCCCATTTATCATCATAGCATAAGTTCAGCTCTTGCCACAGCCCTTTCATTTCATTATAGTACTCTATGACAGTTTTTTCTCCTTGTCTAGACTGCCAGAGTCTAGTCTTCAAATCAAATATCTGGGATGAGTTCTCCAAATCAGTTTCACGAACAGTCTCCCATACCTCTTTTGCAATGGGTAGGAAGAAATATGTCTTTCCAATTGAAGGTTCTATTGAGTTGACAAGCCACGTGATTACCATGGAGTTCTCAGATTTCCAACTTTTCCACTTTGGATCGTCTTTGTCTGGTGCTGCGACTTCTCCCGTCAGGTAACCCAAATGCCCTTTTTTTGTCGATTACAAGCTTGATTGACTGAGCCCACTCCAAGTAATTTTTGCCATTCAATTTGTGGATGGTCAATTGAATTGAGGAGCTTTCGAATCCAGCAATATTCGTAGGAAATATGTTTGGTGTTATAGCACCTTTCGCACCATCACTCATGCCTGAAGACATTGTATTTTGGTCCTCGTTCGATTTGGATATGCTCGTCTCCTTTTTCCCGTTTATGCAGAAGCCTAAGCTCTAATATCATGAAGATTAACACAAACGATATAGGTAGCCAAATATGTGGTGTAAAACTACTTTTTTTTTGTATATACATTTTAACATAGTGCAACCCTACACTATATATACAAATTTTATTTCCATGTATTCACAATCCTAGCCATAATTAGTAGACACACCATAAGGAATAAAATATCAATCAAATATTCTTATATTAATTGAATATATTATTTCCTTTTCTACACTATTAGTTGATAATCATACCCAAATAAGTTGGACATTCCTCATGAAAGATAAATCTGAAACCACCAACATTTTTAAAAACTTTCATGTAATGATTAAGAACTAATTTAAGATAGATATACAAGTTTTCAAGTTTGACAATGCTCGTGACTTTTAAATTCCAATCTAGGCCCATATCTAAATGACCATGGCATTGTACATCAAAGTTCTTGTGTGGACACTTCACAACAAAATGGGGTTGCTGAACGCAAAAATCGCCGCATATTAGGAGTAGCCCAATCCCTGATGTTTTAAGCTAATCCCTAAAAAATTATGGGGTGAAGTTGTTCTTACGACAACCTATTTGATAAATAGGATGCCTTCTCGTGCCATCAACTTCCAAACACCACTCCAAGCCCTTGTCCACCTATACCCAAACTCTCATCTTGTTTTAAAAATTCCGTAAACATCTTTGGTTGTCATGTCTTTGTCCATGTCTACTCGCATAACAGAAGTAAACTTAATGTGCGTGCAATTAAATGCATGTTCATTGGGTACTCGAATAAAAAGAGCTACAAATGCTTCTCGCCTACGACCAATAAATTCTACATTACCATGATGTCACCTTTTTTGAAAGACGCCCATTCTTCTCCAATTCTGAAATTTAGGAGGAGATTCGTACACTTGAATCTCAAAATTGGAATTGGTCCTCTCTCATTGACACTCTACCGCATGTGTATGAGCCACCTTTTGACAATCAACCACCTCATTTGGTTGACCAACCTCAGTCTTCTGACAGTCAACCCGTCATCTCAATCTTCCAGATAAGTCCATTAAAGTTTACAAGAGGAGAAACTCTTGGAACAGACCGAGCACAATCAGGAATCAACTCTGAATCCAATAATACATGAAATAACGCAGGTTGAACCAACGACTAGTCCACAGTTAGAGCCCATGGATTCTGAATCACTAAATAATCCTATCTCTAATTTGGATCTACTAATTGCTCTTCGAAAAAGTACCAAATCCTGTACAATGCATTCAATTCAGAATTATTTGTCATATGCTAGTCTATCACAGAAGTCTAGGATTTTTGTGTCGACCCTAGACAGAATCTAGATTCCTAGAGATGTATTGGAAGCCCTTCAAAGTCCTACATGGCATGTTGTCCTTGAAGAATATCGGGCTCTAATGAAAAATGAGACTTGGGTGCTCACACCACTACCACCTCGAGAGAGAGATGTTGGATGTAAGTGGATTTTCTCCGTGAAACTGAAGACAAATGGAAGTGTTGATCGATTTAAGGCATGTCTAATAGCAAGAGGATTCACATAGTCCTATGAGATTGACTATCATGAGACCTTTGCTCTAGTTGCCAAGTTTAATATCGTGAGAGTTCTCCTATCTTGTGTGGTAAATCAAGAGTGACCAATATGCTGGATGTGAAAAATGCATTCCTGAATGGAGACTTAGTTGAAGAAGTATATATGGAGATTCCATCAGGATTTGAGAATGGTCAGACAAGAGGGAAATGCGTAAACTCAAGAAATCTTTGTATGAACTCAAGTAGGCACCGCGGGCATGGTTCGAGAGGTTTTCCAAGGTCCTGAAGCTGGATGACTATTATCAATTCCAAGCCGATCACACATTGTTTGGTAAGCACGCCTCCAATGGTAAGGGTGACCATTCTAATTGTATACGTCGATGATATACAACTCATAGGAGTTAATGAACAGGAAATAAAAAGACTTAAAACTGTCATATCCAAAGAATTTGAGGTGAAGGACCTAGGACTTCTTAGATATTTTCTTAGTATGGAAGTCGGTAGATCACGTCAAGGAATATTTGTTTCTCAAATACATGTTAGTCTTGCTTTGTGAAACTGGTATGAGTGGTTGTCGTCCATCGGAAACTCCTATGGATCCTAATGTCAAATTAAAGGCTAGAACAGAAGAAACTATTGATAGGGAGCAATATTAGCACGCCTCCAATGGTAAGGGTGACCATTCTAATTGTATACGTCGATGATATACAACTCATAGGAGTTAATGAAGAGGAAACAAAAAGACTTAAAACTATCATATCCAAAGAATTTGAGGTGAAGGACCTAGGACTTCTTAGATATTTTCTTAGTATGGAAGTCGGTAGATCACGTCAAGGAATATTTGTTTCTCAGTGTAAATACATGTTAGTCTTGCTTTGTGAAACTCGTATGAGTTGTTGTCGTCCATCGGAAACTCCTATGGATCCTAATGTCAAATTGAAGGCTAGAACAGAAGAAACTATTGATAGGGAGCAATATTAGCGCCTAGTAGGTAAATTGATTTACCTCACTCACACTCAACTAGATATCAGTTATACAGGGAGTCGTGTCAGTCTGTTCCTCACCAATCCTTCGGTTGATTACTTGAATGTTGTTCATCGAATCTTAAGATACTTGAAGGGAGATCCTGGAAAAGGACTTTAAAAAAAACAACAAATTGATTTGTGGAAATCTTTACAGATGCTGACTGAGTAGATCTAAGAGTGATCGAAAGTCAACATCTGATTATTGTTCATTTATGTGGAAAAATTTAGTCACTTGGCTCAGTAAGAAACAGTTAGTGGTTGCTCGTAGTAGTACTGAGGTAGAACTTCGAGCCTTAGCTCAAGGCGTTTGTGAAGGAATATGATTAAAACGATTGCTAAAAGAGCTTAAAATCAGCTTCCAAGGTCCTATACAGGTGTATGGCAATGGCTAAGAATCCTATCTAACATGATTGATCAAAATAAAATCAATTGATATTTTCTCAATGAGAAGATACAAGATAAGATTGTGTTGATGAACTATGTTCCCTCTCATCAACAAGTTGCGGATATTCTCACCAAGGTTGTGTTCGGACCCAACTTCAGTGAACTTAATGTCAGATTCGGCTTAATGAGTATCTATTGCAAGTGTGGAAAGTCAAATTATCCTAATTTAGAAGATTCTAATATTCTGTTACAACTGTTAAGATCTTATATTTATAGTTATTCCCCGTAATTAGTTATCAATTAGTAATTAGTTGTCAATTTTCTATAAATTAGAATTTGTAATTAGGTGTTTATTTTATGTAATACCTCATGTATTTATACTGCTCTTATCTAATATGATAATCTTTTCCTCTCAAAACTTCAATATTAACGAAAGTGAATTCAAACAAAGCATAAAATAGCTCATTTGAATAACTTCTAGGTTAAATTAGTCAACTTGAATATGCAAGCAACTAAGAATAAATATCTAAAAAAGGTAATTGCCTAAGTCAACTAAGTTTTCATCCAATTGATTGATAACATTTCAGGTGACTCATTATGCATCCAATCAACTGAATTGGATAAGATCACTAGCCTATTTGCAAATGACTTATGATTTTAGTTGACTTTTCGAGAATTAAGTCAGCTTGAACCATATTCATGGGACTGATACCATGACAATCGACTAAGCTAACCAATATAGCAGGCTTATATTGTTTAATTGTCACATGGGTCGATTTAATTGGTATTTCATTCTGCTCAAATCAAACAAAGACTGCTCGAGCATAAGATTCTAGTGGACTAAGCAGTTGATTTAGCATACCAATTAACTAAGATAAAACATGACTCAATCTCATTGTAAGTTGCAATCCTTCAAGACCATGCTCATATTTAGACTACAACTTAGAACTCATCTTCCCACGCTGAAGGCTTTGAGAGCCTATTTAACTTGAAATCATGAACCCAAAGATTACAAATCATACAATCTCTTCTAGTTCACTTTCTTCCTATTGTCATAGTTTTACATTGTCCCAGAGTTCTAAAGGGCAGGGGACTCATACCATGATCAAATCACTATCTTCCAGCTATCTTCCAGATTTTGTAGGTTGCAAACTTGAAGAAGAGTGGGATAAGAGAGGAGAGGGAAAACTCGCTCCTATAGGGTTTGGGAACTCATACCTTGATCAAATGACTATCTTCCAGCTATCTTCCAGATTTTGCAGGTTGCAAACTTGAAGAAGAGTGGGATAAGAGAGTAGACGGAAAACTCACACCTATAGGGTTTGGGAACTCATACCTTGATCAAATCAAGAATTTAGCTCTCATTCCATTCTATGCAACATGAGTAATCACACTGCTCAGAACTCAAACTTTGATGCGCCAAAGAAGGAAAATAATATTAACTGAAAAATCAAATTTTAGCCTATTTTATTTTAAAAATTATATCCAACTTTTCAAGGTCTAATTTATCTCTAGTAACTATAAGTTTAGCAACTATAAGTTTAGCAACTCTTAGAAATTAAGAAATAAATAATATATTTTTAAAAAAAATTTGGAATTGATCCTCAAATTTTGAACTACGTCAATTGGACTTCTACAAACTTGAGATTTAACTCTGTGAAAATGATTCTTGCATTTGGTCATGAATTTATATATTCCTTTGATGGCTTTTTATTTATTTTATAGACTAGCAATATCAAGCTATGCAAATGTGTTCGTTAACTCTTTTACTTGTCTTTTTTTAGCAAGATTCAAAGGAAAAACATTTTTTTAGTATTTGTTGATATTCCCTACAGTTTGTCTAGATGCTTCTTTAATTTCTATGGATGTTTATCTAGAATTGCTTCTCCATATTAAACTAAGTTTTGCAGTATAAAGCTAGATCATCCTTGAACTTCCGTTTCTTGTTCAAGCAGCTTCTTGCTTTAGCAAATGGGGACCGTGTAAAAGACAAGCAAAGGAGTAGAAACTCATTTGTTGTAGACATGGACAAAAAACTTGCAGCAGAGAATCTCTTGAATGAGTTACTGACATTTCATGGAGCTCTTATAAGACAGGTACTTTTCACTTTAGGTATCATGTATCCATTTGTATTACATAATTGATATATTTTTTGTATTATAGATGAAACAATTAGTTGAGATTTACATCAAACTTGCTGAATTGGAGACAAAAAAAGAGGTCAGTCATACTTCTTCACAATTTATATATTTAGTATTTTTATTGCCTTAATTTTAACATTGATAATACACGCTGAAACTTTCTTGCAAATATTCTTGAACAGGAGACTAATAGGAGAGTACCGTTACCCAGAGAAATCCGAAATATTCGTCAGCTAGAACTTGTAAGGGTGACAATGATTTCCTTAGTTTTAGAATTTCAGCACATGTTATTCATAACCTACAAACGCCATGCTGTTAATTCTTTTGCTGACAACTTCCATGGATTTAGATTAGTTTTTTTATTTTGTTGCTTCTTATAATTTTTCACAGCAAAAATAGTCTCCAATGTTTTTGCTTGCTAACAATTTGAACAGAGCAGACCTTATATGGTCAATGATTGTTGAACTGAATTATTTGTCAATTTGGCTGTCAGGTTTTAGACTCTAGCAATCCACCACCTTGCTCCCACTTTGAATGTAGCGTTATTGGATAAAATTCATAACTTCAAAAGCTTAACATATTACACTTCTAACATTATTTTAGCATAAGCTACTAGTAATACGGATGACAACAATGATGGGCATATGCCTTATATGTCTGATTTCCTTCTGTTATCACTTATCCAGGGAAGCTCTTTTCTCATCTTATAAGCCAGTTCCACTAGCAATAATGAAAAAATGGTATAATCAATCTTTTAGCCGGATACTAATGACTCAAATGGAGCATATTTCCTTCAGTCATTCAGAGAAAACTATCTTGAAAGTTGAAATACTATCAAACACTAAAACTGGGCATTCTGTAAGTTGCACAAGTTTCATACAATTTCAGCCTAACATGGAGGAAAGTGATATTGATTTACTTAAATTGGTTTTTGTTAGATTACAATATCATGGATCTTTTATCCTCAGTCCTCTTTATATTGGTTGGGATCTGCTCTAACAAAAACCTATTAGAAGATTTGATTAATTACCTTGCAATTTCTTCGAGCCAATGACCAATATGCAATTGAAAAGGAAAAATGGAAGCATAGTGTACTAAGTCTCTATTTGGAATAATGACTGGACTGTGAACAAGTATGTTGTCTGAATCCAGATTGCTTGTCAAATAAGAGAATGACTTTTTTTATTAAGAATACTTGGAATGAAATTTGACTTTTCATCATGAGTTCTAATGATACACAGAAAGCAAATGGTAGCATACTGTATAAATCCAGATCACCTTTCAATTAGAATACCACTGTGGTTTTGTATCAAATAATTGTTATATTTGAATGAAATTTGGCTTCTCATCATGATGGTTGATACATCTTTTCTATGCATAATTGTGGTTTCATTAATTGTCTGATAAATGTCAAGTATGGCATTGTTTCATTCGTGTGTTGTAGATCCAGTAAATTGCCAAGTTGCAAACTTACTCTTCCACTTCTGCTCTTCTTTCAGGTACCAGTTGTCACAGCTACAGTTCCTGTTGATCCCACTTGTCAATATCAGGAAGGTTCTTTTCCACATTTCAAGGGCTTGGCTGATTCTGTAATGTGTGTGGCTTGATGTTTCTACTTGTACAGGAATTTTTACATAGCTTGTTTAGTTTATATTAAAAAATTTCAGGGTAATGAATGGCATAAATGCTCCCAAAGTAATTGAGTGCCTTGGTTCAGATGGTCATATATATCGTCAACTTGCAAAGTCTGGGAATGATGATTTACGACAGGATGCTGTAATATTTCATTTCTCTTTTGCCTATAATTTTTAAATACTTTACTGAGCTATACTTTCTTCCAAGTTGTAGCACATTTTGCCTCCACATTGAGAATTATTGCTCTATTTCTTTCACATGTAAATGCACTTAATCTTGATGTGTAAATGTAATCAGTTCTGATAGGAAATGGCTTTTTTCATAAAGTTATAATGATCTGATGCAATGTTTGTACTAGTGAATATTTTCTGACCCATCAAATGGAAATTATGTTCATGTTTGAATAAGATTGTTATCCTTTAGCTTACCATTAATCCATCAATAACTGGTTGAGATGGAACAGCGTAGATGATTATCTGTCACAAATCCATCATATTTGTTTGATTGCAATGCATGCTGTAACATTACGGAGAGATGCTAAAATTTAGCTTCTATGAAACAGTGTCTTCAAAGAAACCTAAGTTTGTTGATGGTCATGACTTTTTCCATATTGTTGACATAGATAGATTCATTTTTAATCATCAAGAATTTGCAGATTTAGCTAAATTATTTGAGGCAATTTAAGTTTATGTTGCCAAGGTATGAATACCTTAAAATTTTGACCTCCCAATGAACACCTAAATTTGGGCTACAAATCTTGCATTTTTCTTGTGTACAGTCCTAGGTTCTTATATGATTACCAATAGGCTTACACCCTGAATTTGAAGTTATGCTGATCAACACCAAGCTTACACTATTTCTTCGACTTTAATATGACTAAAGGTTTAACAGTTTCAACTAGATCCATTATCATCAAATACAACACTCAATATAGAAACACTACTACTGTTCAAACTCCTAAATTTTAAGTTTACTAACCTTGTTAACATATTTGCTTAGTTGCAATGCATAGCACTCTCCATAAACATTTCTCTTAATCAGATTTTGCTATAAATATGTAGAACACTAAAATTTTGTAATGGCCCATCCTCTTTCAGGTCATGGAACAATTTTTCGATTTGGTAAATAATTTCTTGCAGAATAATAGAGATACTTGGAAAAGAAGGCTAAGAATTCGTACGTACAAGGTATTAGATGTGTTCTTAAATTATTGAGCAATTTTTTGTCATGTAGCCAGGTATATTTTGCAAGTGCAACTAAATTTTTCCACAAGGATGCTTTGTTGCTCTAATTCTCCTTTTCCTTAATCATGACCTTATTTACATAGTTTTAAGTTTGAATCAAATTGTTTTTGCATTCTTTTATTTTTTCATTCCTTGGTAGAATATATTTAAGTCTTTTATCTGTGAATTTCTATGTAGTGTAGGCCCGATCCCAAACTCGGAACTGGTCAACGAGTTGGGTACCCGTTGGCCCAGTTCCAATTAAAAAATCGGAACAAGGTGTTGGGTCGGTTCTAGTTCAGCCCCTCTAATAACCGGCCATCGGCAGTTCAATTTTTTTTTACTGGTTTTAGACCGTTAGAACCGGTGGTTCACAATCGTTGGAACTTCTAGCTGTTGGGATGAAAAAAAGGTTTTCTTAAAAAAATCTTTCAATGGTTGAGATCATTTGACCATTTTTCTATCAATGACTACGATTTAGTATTCGTTTCTTTCTAAACTCTATAAATAGAGAACTCCTTTTATTATTTTCACATACATCTTCTCTACTCTCATTCTCAATTCAGTAATTTCTATACACTTTCGACTTCCTCTTCAGAGTTCCGACTACAATGAAAGGAGGTCGAGGGCAAGGAGGCCGAGGGCGAGGAGGTTCATCATCTCGATCTCGGAGGGATAAGGAAATAGCAAATCCGAACATTCAATCCGTCGATGATGAGATCGAACAACTTCCGAATCCGACTTCGATACCCGAAACACAGAATTACCGATGCAATTACTTTTAAGGTTCGAAAAGTTCCTCTTTTAAGATCTTCTATTTTTACTATACATTTTGATAAGGTTACTCTTTTGTGGGAGAATTACATGCAAAATATAAGCGTTGTAATGCTTCGTACAAATTCTAAGCCGCCACCGGCTATGAGCCGTTGAAATGACACACAGAAGTGATTCGTCTGGGAATTTGGGATTGACTGTGCTTAAGCACAATTATCTAGATTTTCTACTAGCGGAAGTAGTGATCCTAGTTTATTTTTATATTCTGATAATAAATTAAGAGAATCATTAACTATATTTATTTCCGTAGAACATCTATCATTTAATTTTGGATCTAAATGCACTTTTCAAGTTTTTCATAAAAAAAATCTCTTAATCCATCTGCTAAACGTGTTCCTAGAACTACACTTACAAAAATAATTAAAAGATTAGTAAAACAAGGGGGAAAATATTAATTGAAGAATTTAGTAAATTAAATAATAAAGTTTCTTTATGTTCCGATATTTGGAGTGATAATTGGCAAGCACATTCATATATGGGTGTGACTTGCCATTGGATCGATAATTCATCGAATATTCAACAAAGATTGTTGGCTTATAGAGTTTTTGATGAATTACATAATGCTCACAGCATCTCATAATTGTTATGTTTAATTTTATATGAATATGGATTAACTCAAAATCTTTTCAATATCATTTGATAATGTTAGTTCTAATACTGCTAGTATTGAAGAACTTAAATTTATATGTCAACATGGTATTGGTGGTTTATTTTTTCATATTCGTTCCGTTTGTCATGATTTAAATTTATATGTTTAAGATGAATTAAGAATTTTAGCAAATCATATTGAACCAATTAGAAATGCTATTTCCTATTTATAGTCGCATCCATCTATAATGAAACAATCTATAATGAAACAATGTGGTAAATTTTGTATAATTAATGAAATGAGACCTAAAAAATTTTCAGGTGATGTACTAACACATTAGAATTCAACATATCAATTGTTACAAGATTCATTTCAATATAGAGAATTATTATGTTCATTTTTTGCACCAAATATTAATAAGGCTAATATATACAATGGAATATTCGTAGTAGTATTTGTGAAATTTTAAAAGTATTTAATGAAGCAACCGAATAACTTTTCAGTTTTTATTATCAATCGAACAAGTTTTCAGTTTTTATTATCCTACTTCTCATTTAATTTTAGGAAATTTTTGTAATATAGTATTAGTTTTAAATGAAAATAGTAATAATGAATTTTTAACTTTTTATATATTAGCAATGAAAACGAAATGGGAAAAATATTTTTTTTTTTAAATTTTAAAATTTATTTAGTTGCATTTGCTTTAGACCCTAGATATAAATTAGAAGTTTTACATAATAGGTTTGTATTATAATTTAATTCCATTTAAAGATTCTTCTCTTAATCCAAATAATATTGTATATAATAAATTGATATTTATAAAGAATATAATATACAACAACAACAACCAAGTCTTTTCCCACTAGGTGGGGTCGGCTGTATGAATCCTTTTACGCCATTGAGCTCTATCTCCTATTATATCATCATCTATATTTAAATAAATTTTATCTTGTTTTATTGTTGCTAACCAAGTCTTTTTTGGTCTTCCTCTTCCTCGTTTGATATGCATGTTTATCATAGTTTCACATTGGCTAACTGGAGCATATATTGGTTGTCTAAGTGCATGTACGTACCATCTTAAACGTGTCTCTCGGAGTTTGTCCTCAATAGATGCAACTCCGACTTTCTCTCTAATGCTCTCATTTCTTATTTTGTCCATCTTCGTATGTCCACACATCCACCTCAACATACTCATCTCTGCAACTCTCATCTTCTGCTCATGTGCTCGAGTCATAACCCAACATTCAACTCCATATAACATAGCAGGTCTAACTGCGGTTTTATAGAACTTATCTTTAAGTTTAAGAGGTACTTTACGGTGACATAAAACATCCAACGCTCCCCTCCATTTCACCCATCCTGCTTGTATTCTATGTAAAACATCTCTATCAATCCCTTCATCATTTTGTAAAAATGATCCTAAATATTTAAATCTCTCGGTTCCGGGCAACTTGTCCTCTCCTATCTTAACAATTGTTTCATTACTTCTAATATTGCTAAACTTAAATTCCATATATTCTGTCCATAATTAGTGTAAAAAGATAGGGACTTAGGGCTGATCCTTGATGTAACCCTATCTTTATTGGAAATGCTTCAGTTACTCCGCCTGAAGTCTTTACTCTGGTTGTTACATCCTCATACATATCCTTAATTAGTTCAATATATGTTACGCTAACACCTCTCTTTTCTAAAATTCTCCATATAAGTTCTCTTGGGACTCTATCATAAGCTTTTTCTAAGTCAATGAATACCATGTGTAGATCTTGTTTTTGCTCCCGATATTTTTCAATTAATTGTCTAAGGAGATGTATAACTTATTATCGACCTTCGAGGCATGAACCCAATTGATTTTCTACACTGTGGTCTCCTTCCTTAATCTTTTTTATTATTTTTCTCGAAGTTTCATAGTATGACTCATTAGTTTAATACCCCTATAGTTTGCACAATTTTGTATGTCTCCCTTATTCTTATATAAGGGAACTAGAGTACTTATCCTCCAATGATCAGACATTCTTTTCGTTTTCAATATCATGTTAAATAATTTTGTAAGCTATTCAATACCTTGTTTTCTTAAGCACTTCCATACCTCTATCGGAATATCATCTGGTCCAATGACTTTTCCATTGTGCATCTCATTTAAAATTTATTTTACTTCTGAAGTTTGAATTCTACGATAAAAATTAAAATTCCTATGTTCATTTGACCTAATTAAATTACCTAAGTTAAGTTGGTCACCTAAACCTTCATTAAAAAGTTGATGAAAATACCTCTTCTACCGCTCTTTTATTTCTCCATCATTTACTAATACCCTATTATATTCATTTTTAATATATTTTATTTGGCTAAGATATCTTGTTTTCCTTTCTCTCACTTTAGCTATTCTATAAATGTCTCTTTCCCCTTCTTTTGTATCCAATTTTTGATATAACCGTTCAAAAATTTCATTTTTTACTTCACTCACTATTTTCTTAGCTTCTTTCTTGGCTATTGTATATTTTTTTAAGTTTTCCTCGTTCTTACAAATACATAATTCCTTATAAGCTATTCGTTTTTCCTTCACTTTCTCTTGTACTTTCTCATTCCACCACCAAGATTCTTTACTTAGTTGTGCATGTCCCTTTGACTCACCGAGTAAACTCTTAGCTACTATTTTCAACTTTGATACCATCTTATCCCATGTTGTATTAGAGTCATCGTATATTTCACCTAATGCTTGTATTTCTACCTTCTCCTTAAATATTTTTTGTTTCCCATCATTTAACTTCCACCACTTAATTCTAGGAATTGTATATATTTTCTTTCTATTGATACTATATTTGAGGCGTATATCCAACTCTACTACCCTATGTTGGGTAGTTAAGCTTTCTCCAGGGATGACTTTGCAATCTTTACAAATCTTTCTATCCTTCTTTCTAACCATAAGAAAGTCAATTTGCGATTTATTATTCCCACTTTTGAAATGACTAAGTGTTTTCTCTCTTTTTAAAAAATGTATTAGCTAATATAAGTCATATGTTATCGAAAATCTAATATAGTTTTCCTTCCTCGTTCCTGCTCCAAACCCATAATCTCATACACTCTCTCATATTCCTCATTTTTCACTCCGACATGCCCATTTAGATCACCTCCTATTAAAATCATTTCATTTGGTGGAATATTTTGTAATATTTCATCTAAGTCCTTCCAAAACCTTGATTTGGTAGCTTCATCTAATCCTACTTGTGGTGCATATACGCTAATTATGTTCATAGTTTTTTTCGCCTCTATTATCTTAAGGGCTATAATTCTATCCCCTTTTCTAACTACTCCTACCACTTCATCCTTTAACAAACTATCTACAATGATACCCACTCCATTTCTTGCTTTACTCTTTCCAGTGTACCATAACTTAAAACCCGAGTTCTCTATCATCTTTGTCTTCTCACCTGTCCATTTTATCTCTTGTACACACAAAATACTAATTTTTCTCCTAATCATCATATCTACTACCTCCATTGATTTACCAGTGAGAGTTCCCATATTCCATATTCCATATTCCAAATCTTAGAGTATTAGTTTTCTCATATTTGTTCTTATCTAACCTATGGTGTGAGAACTCTTGCCTATTTAACACTACACCCAAGTTCTCATGGAGATGTAGCGGTCCTTGCTGAGATGTTACAGTCGGACCCTGTAACGCGAACTCTTGCATATTTATCACTACACCCGAGTTCTGGAGATGTAGCGGTCCTTGCCGAGACGTTACAGTCGGATCCTGCAACGTGTTCCTTTCGGGGAACAACGTAGCATTAGCACAATAGTTTAATGGATTCATTCATTGAATATTTGCCATAGTTTGACGTTGGCTGGCAACCTAACGCAACCCTCCTTTATCCGGGCTTGGGACCGGCCATGACCGGTCATCATGGGCGGAGTTTAAAGAATATAATATAAAATATGGAATACAACCTAATATTTTTGAAATACAAAATACTAATAGCAGTAATTTAAAACTTATAAAAGTATAAATTTTATTAAAAGAATGGACGAAACGTTCACAAGGATCCTCAAGTTTAATAGAATTTGAGAATTATTTTATGGTTTCTTTTAATTTAATAAAGTAAATAGCGAAGTAGATTTCGATGTCCTAGAGTGATGGTCACGGAAGGTAAAGTTTTCCCATCCTATCCAAGATCGCCAAAGAAATTTTAGCTTGTTTAAGTGTGTAACATATTTGGATGAACGACAATTGGAAGCCTAAACATTACTTGACAATGGGACCAGAGACGAAAAAAAATCCAAGGAATGTAACTTTTAAATGACGAAGCTGAAGAATTTAATATCGAATGAACAAATACTATGGGAACGGGAAATGGAAGTGAGTAACAACGTCACTTCATAAGGTGAAACGATAAAAAGGTAAGAGAACTATGTGGACTTTGATTTTCCTATGCCATAAAAGAATACATAGGCAACTTAAATAACTGTAAGCCCTTTTTTTTTTATGAATTTACCATTTATAATTATTTTTAATATAATCTTGAACCGTGCCAAACTATGCATGAACCGTGAACCGGTGGTTCCAATCCGTGAACCGTAATCATTTTGGTTAAGGTTAAGGGTCGATCCCGTAGGAACCGTCGAAGTCGGTTCCGAACCGTCGAACTATCGGTTCCGAACTGGGGTCGAGTCTAATGCATTGTCTTCTAAAAATATTTTCCATACAAATTTCTTGCATGTAGATATTTAGCTCATTTAAATTTCTAGATGAAATTGTGCCATTTTATCCGTATCTAATCTTGCAGGTAGTACCCTTTACTCCGAGTGCTGGTATACTTGAATGGGTTGATCGTACTATTCCACTTGGCGAATACCTTTTAGGAAGGTTTGAATCTTATTCATGTTGTTTTAATGTGAAATGTTTTATGATCTTGCTTCAGGAAATTATGTGTTACTCTGTAGTGCAAGAAATGGTGGAGCACATGGACGTTATGGGGTTGGCGATTGGACATTTCTTCAGTGCAGGGAATTCATGATGAATGTAAGTTGAAATTTTTTGAGATTCTCATCTGCAATAATTGCTGACATCTTATGGTGGTATGATCCAAAGCATACATATGTTCCTCATTGGTTGGTTGTTTTAACAGGAGAAGGACAAGAGGAAGGCATTTGTGAAAATCTGTGACAATTTCAGGTTTGATATTTATCTACCTTGATTAGTAGAAATTCTAGCACATATCATCCCTTGCCCTTATATAATGGGTGTTTTGATACCTCAACAAGGAGCCCTTCTTCCATCTAAATATGAGATGATGTTCGACAATAACTTTAAAATTCATCATTTGATCAGGTCTGTTCTGCATTATTTTTTTCTGGAGAAGTTTTTGCAACCCGCAGATTGGTTTCAAGGCAGGCTTTCTTATACAAGAAGTGTTGCAGCAAGTTCCATGGTCCAAAATTTTTATCTTGATAAATTCTTTTCATATTTCCATACAGTGTTTAAGAAATTTCAACTTTTGAAAATGTCTACTAACTGTTTTATTGCCTCACAAATTTGATTCTCTTTCAGGTTGGTTACATCGTAGGACTTGGAGATAGGCATTCAATGAATATTCTCATAGATCAAGAAACTGCAGAAGTAGTCCACATCGACCTTGGGGTTGCCTTTGAGCAAGGACTTATGCTTAAAACTCCAGAGAGGGTTTGTCCATTTAAACTTTGTTGCTGATGGCATACTAGATCATTTGTAAATCCATTTTTGCAATCTCAGCTCACAGTATAACTTCTATTCAGGTTCCATTTAGGCTGACTAGGGACATTATAGATGGGATGGGTGTTACCGGTGTTGAGGGTGTCTTCAGAAGATGTTGTGAAGAAACTCTCTCTGTCATGAGAGCAAATAAGGAAGCACTGCTAACTATTATTGAAGTATGCAGATTTCTCTTAGATCCATTGCAAAACCACTCGTGCCTCTATGTGAATAATTATCATTTATGTTGATAATTTATCTATGGCTGTTGCAGGTATTCATCCATGATCCTTTGTATAAGTGGGCACTCTCACCTCTGAAAGCTTTGCAGCTGCAAAAGGCATATAGATCCTTACATTCATTTACAGTTTTTAGCTTAGTTTTATTGTAATCTTGTTGAATACACCTTATTCCACTTGGCTAACAAAATTTGAGTCATGTGGTGTCTAACAACAGCATAGCCTCATGAAATTGAATCGAGTGATCTCCATACATTAGGAAAAACAGTTGTCCTTTGCCAATAGACTTGCACAAAGAGCCACATGAATTATGTCTAACAATAATCCATGTAAAGTAGTATATGCTATTTTTGTCGCAAAGAGAATCGCACAAAGAGCCACCTAAATCCATGGTTAAAAGTATTATTCTTGTTGGTGTCAGTCCTCGGCTGAAGTGTTACTGAGCAACTGTGTGCCAAGAACATGTTCTCGGCTAGGAGGGATGAATTGAGAAGACAACTGTGAGCTGGAAACTCTTAAGCCAGCTCATAGTTGACCTAGAACGCTAAGTGAGAAGAAGCCTAGTGGGCCCTCACCTCACACCTTGGTTCACTAGTGGCTTCAAGATTTGTTGGCCAATCAGCATACAGAATAGTTTTTTGAACCATGCCTTTATCTTTCTTATATGGATACATAAATTTTATGATCATGGAGTTTGCATTATCCTTCAAGCTTTGTTGCCCAATCAGCATACAGAATAGTTTTTTGAACCATGCCTGTATCTTTCTTATATGGATACATAAATTTTATAATCATGGAGTTTGCATTATCCATTTTTAGTGTTTTGTCATTTTGAATAGTCTTTGAGCCGCTTCAAACTAGTAACTGTGATGCCTATAGCCAAAGGTCGTGGAAACAAATGCATGTGCTTACTTTTGCTTGCACAACCTTAATTTATTTTCCTTCTGTATATTCAGGAAACTGATGATGGTGTAGATGCAAGCCTGGAGAGTTCACAAGATGATGAAGGAAACAAAGATGCTGCACGAGCTACCCTCAGAATCAAAGAAAAATTAGATGGTTATGAAGCAGGTGAAATAAGAAGCGTGCAGGGTCAGGTAATATGTTTATCTTCTTTCTTCTTTGTTGTGTGTGCATGTCTGATCATCGTTTTTCAAGTGATTTGCCAAGGTAGATGATTGATCGTTAATTGATTCTCTGTTTAACTGAGTTTGCATAATTTGGAGATGTGTATAAGCTCTTGTTCCATGTTGTCATTAATTTATTCTTAGTTCATCTATGGTAAATGATCAATGTTGCATAATTTATTCTCTGCTAAATACAATCATAAATCTAACTGAAATTCTATTTTCATTGCTCTAAAATTCGAGTATTAAGGACAACTACTACCAATTGGTGCTAGGGTGGTAAACGAACCGAGTCAAGCTCGAGCCAGCCTTGGCTCGAGCTCGGCTCGACTCGATTTAGGCTAGCTTAGCTTGAGCTCAAGCTCGATCAATCTTGTAAATTTGAGCTCGATCTTGGCTCGATCATTTAATTTAATCCAAGGCTCGAGCTCAATTCGAAAAGCTTGAATTAAATCAAGCTTTCGATCTTGAACTCGAGCCAAAGCCATAACCTAAGCCAATTTTGCTGTAATTTTTTTATAATGTAAATCAAACAATAATAATTTTAAATAAAAAAATTGACCAAATTCATCCATAAAACTAAACATCAAAACACCAATTATTTGTCTCTGAGATAAAAGAAAAGCATCTGAACATCACAAATTCACAACATAAATATCTCAGTCTCAGATAATAAAAAAAATCATAAGTCAAAATCACAAACCAAAAGTCAAAGACACAATTATCTCATAAAATATTATTCTTGTTGCCAAAATATCAGACTTCATCCCAACAAAATTAACCAAATCCAAAAACATGATATTCCAAATTCAAACCACCCAAACTGCTCAAAACACCAAATTTCTGCAACATTCAATATCTTCGTCTCCATCTCAAATTCTCAATCATACCACCTATATTACTACTTGCATTCAATAATATGAAGTGATATTAAGCTTAACTATAGTAGCACAATAATTACACCGGAAATACATGTTAAACAAAGAACTGAAATCTTATTTTAAGAGGTTGATACTAGAAGAAAAATTTCCTGGTAAGTTTTCTCTGAATGTAATTTAGAAAGCTAATAATGAAATTTAACTTTCTTTAGTCTTCTTTTTCAGTCCATGTATATGTCGAAGCCAATCACCCCCATACAGTAGAGTCTGCATCATGTCGGGAGAGGGTGATGAGCGATCAGAATCAATAACTCTTGTCCCTGCACTAAATGTTGCTTCTGAAGCCACTGAACTCACTGGAATAGCTAAAATATCAGTTGCTATCTTTGACAATATAGGATACTACATTCTATTCAACCTCCACCATTCTAAATATGAAAAAATTTTAGGAATCTCATTCTTCTTTAAACTTCCCTATTATGAACCAAAAATGAGATGATTTTCTAAACAAACTCATGTACTATTACAAGATTATAAAGGTATTTGATTTTCTAATTTATATCATTATCATATAGAAATAATTGAAGTTAAAGAAAATAATACAATAACATCTTTTCAGTTTCTCTTATTATAATCATTAGAGTCTAAAAATAGCTTGAAAAGATAAATAATTTTCTAACCATTTTGATTTTCTTGTTCGTTTGTATTATCCTCACTGGTGAAATTCATTATGTTGATGTGTTAATAAATACTAGTAACAGTTCTTAGCTTCCATTAGGAGAATTAAACTATACTTAATTTGAAAACCTGGCATTTGTTCTACCCTATTTTTAAATTTGGGGGCCCAATGGTGGAGTGTGGATTGAGGACTATTCTTTTAAATGACCAAGTTTGTGTGTTTATGACATCAAGAAAAAGGAAGAAACAAGAAAGGCACAGAACACAGTGTTTCCCGAAAACTCACCAAAAAAGAAACGCACGCAAGAGGTCTGACCCTGACTGAGGGTGCGGCTGAGTAGGCACGACGGCGACCACTGAGTATGTGGTAATGGTTGAGTAGGCGGCGACAGGGGATGAGGGTTGAGAGTTGAAATTAGGGTTGAGTGGCAATTGAGCTGTTGAAATCTGAAATTTAGGAACTTAGGAATTAGAATTTAGGAATTGGATTTAGTTTTTAAAAATAAACTTTTAAAATTTGCGGCTTTACCCAGTACTTACCATTATTACTTAATGACACTAAATTTATCAATATTTACATGAATAAATAAAAATAATATATTATACATATAGCTTGGCTCAAAAAAATTCAACAAGCGAGCTCGAACTCGGCTTGAATATTAAATGAGCCGGCTCGAGCTTTGTCAAAATTAATCTCAAGCCAAGCTTTGACCGAGCGGCTCATGAGCAGCTCGACTCATTTGTAACCCTAATTGGTACTACTTCTAGCATGTCCTTTTTTGTCATGTATCGAGTCCAATTACAAGTCTATTTTCTAAAATAGTTTAGATCTTTTAGTAAATTGTTTTCAATATTCTTTTTAAATTTAGTATTTATAATATGTTAAAAATAATAAAATAAAATAAATTTTATAAATAATAAAAATTTAGTGTAAATACACAGAAAATGCACCTTTTGCAAACAAACAAAGCAATAATAGTTTAATAAATCACATTTTAGCAATATAGAAAATTGTTTTTAGTGGCTTAATGCTTTTGTTCCATTTTCATATATATATTTTTTTCATAATTTAGTTTATGTACAAATTGGAAATATTATTTATTGGCAATGTTAAATTACTCTGGATCTTAAATAATAATAATAATAATAAAGTAATACATTGAAATTGTTAAATTAGAAAGAGTAATAAAGTAATCCTAGATTGTTAATTCTATTTGGCTATTGTCGTGTATGCAGGTCCAGCAACTCATACAGGATGCAATTGACATTGACCGGTTGTGTCATATGTTCCCCGGTTGGGCAGCATGGTTGTGAGAAGCTTATCAACTCTGTCGTGTTTCAACTTGCCAGAACCATCTCAAAGCGCCTTCACATTTTGAACCTGTGATGCAGCAACAGAAAGGAGCAAAGCATGTTTGATCATTAAAGTGAAGAATCCAGGGTGCTAGTTGACCTGTCCAATGTTTTCCTCTAGATGGATGGAGTTTCGACTTGAAATTTAAGTACTTTATCTGAAAAATTGGGTACCAGAGTAATGCATGCTCACTTGAATCGAACATGAAAAATGTTTTGACCCACCTGTTTTTATCTCCTAGGAAGTAGAAGCAAAATTCGAATATCTAAGTTGCTGTATATATCACACGAATCTTGGACAGATTATTTAACCATGTTATTATAGAAATGCATCTTCGTGGAAATTGTTTATTTCAATTTTATTGGAATTTTATTAATTATATTTGAGTGTGTAAGGCAATGTGAGACTTTTTGCAACCTCAGAAACCCATATGATCTAAAATGGATGCAACTAGACCGGTTTAGGTTGACAATCTCAAAAATTTATAGGACTTGAAATGGGTGCCACTAGATTTGTCTAGGTCGTTTTGACGAAACTTACTTATGGACCTAGGCTATCCCTATGGAGTTAAGCTATCTGGATTTCTGTAAACTTGCATCACTAGGAAGGGTTGGACGAGAAAAAGGTACATATGATGTCAAACCATGATCAAAGCAAGGAACAATGTCGGCATGATGTCGGGAGATCAGCACTACCACGGGCTTAGTCTGTCCATATCAAGCTCGATGTGGGCCCGATCTCCAAGAGACCAGGATCACATTTTAGCTGAAAGTTAGCATAATATTGGAGCACTTCCGGAATGTTTGAGATAAGTAATGGAGAGCACTATGAGACTTTTTGTAGCCTCAGAAACTCACAAGATTTAAAATGGACACAACCAGACCCGTTTAGGTCGATTATTGGGTTTTGATCAAACCCATAATTAACCCAAGCTATTTAGATTTCTGTAACATTGCAACCACTAGAAAGGGTTGAGCGAGGACAAGGTACATATGATGTCAAACCTAGATTATGAATAAGGAACAATGTAGGCCTGATGTCGGGAGATTAGCACTACTACATGCTTGGTATGATCCTAGATCAGGCCTAATGTGGGCCTGATCTCTCGGAGACCAGGGCCACATTCTAGCTTAAAGTCATTGGAACACCTCAAGAGAGCTTGAAATATGTAATGGAGGGTACCATTTGATTCCTTGCATACTCAGAAATCCACAGGATCTGTTTAGATTAATCAGTGGATTTTGAATGAAATTCAATGATTGACCTAGGCTATTTAAATTTATGCAACTTTGCAACTAGGAAAAAGTTGAGCGAGGAGAATATACATATGGTGTCTAACCTTGATTCTAAACAAGGAATAATTTGAGCCTGGTGTCGAGAGATCAGCACTACCACGAGCTTGATCTGATCTCAGATCAGGCTCAACGTTAACGTGGGCTTGATCTGTTGGAGACTAGGACCACGTTCTAACTAAAAGTTAGCATAACATTGAAACTCTTTCAGAGAGATCGAATAAGCAATTGAGGATACTATTGAACTCCTTGTAACATCAGAAATTCGTAGGACTTGAAATGAGGGTAATCAAATCAGTCTAGGTCGATTCATGGGTTTTGACCGATATCCATTGATGAACTTAGATTTCTGTAAAGTTGTAGCCACTAGGATTGGTTGAGTCTGTAAAATGTAAATATGGTATGAATTATGAAATTAGCCATGGTTGCATGCTAATTGACACAGAGTCTAAAACAAAGTAATCCTTTTCAGGTTTGCTAGGATTAATTTACATGGACGATTTTCATTGATCAATATTACTGTACCAATTTAGACGTTGTAATATGTATTTGACCAGACGATCAAGTTATTTATGTGACCATTCAGTATACATTTAACCAGAAAACGCCATCTATTACACAACTAATACTACATACATTAGGATTAAATATAATTTGCGAATTGAAATATAAAAAAATAACAATACGACACAGTTGTAGATTTATATCTCCTACCCAACTTTTTCTTATATATTATGGATAATTAATCTGATATTACAGAATATGTCCTTCAAAATTGATACTAGTATATTAATTTTAATTTTTTTTATATCATGGTTCTTATTCATCTTCCCTCTTCGTGTAACGAACCATTTGAGCATCATGTCAAAATTGATACAGAATTATATATACTTGTGAACATGAATCCACTATGATTATATTTCCGAGATGATTATATTATTGCTAAAGAAAATAAAAAAAACAACAACAAGTAAGGCTTAAGGATAATGCAGACTTTACTATGCTACTTAAGATATAATAAGATTACAATAAAAATACCCGATGTCATCGTTCATCATTACCGATTCAAGTAGAGCCTCCTCTCCCCGCTCACTCTCGTGCTCTCCCCCTCCTTAACAACCCACAGCTAGCCACGCCTCCACATTTGGCAACATATTAGACTATTAGTTGACAGAAATCGTAGATAAACATGATGAAACCACTAACATATTAGGGCTCTTACCTTTTTCGTTAGCCTTCTAAATATAGAAGAGATAGAAAAGATTGAACGAGCGTTTGAGAACTACAAGACACAATTGTGAGGGGAGGCCAGAAGGCTTGTGACAGGACAATTTTTTGAGATCACTCATGGTATGCTCACGCGTCAGCGACCAAGTAAAACGAAATTACACCAGGGAGCATGGAGCAATAATTAGAACGCTATTGACCGTATGTATTTTTTTAAATATAAAATATATTAATTAAAAAATAAAATATTTAATATAAATATTTAAAAATAAATAGAAAGCTAAATAAATAAGTAAATAAATTTATTATATATTTTTATAATTAAAATAATTAAAATATATTATTAATTAGATGATTTTAAATGTGATAAATCTGATAAAGTGTAATAGATATTTGGTTGCAACGACACCCCTATAAATCTAATAAATTGAGTGACAAATTTTTAGAAATCATTGAAAAAATTAAGGAAAAAAATTGTAAATTTTTAACATCACTCCACCAAACTGTAAATTAGAATGGTAAATTTTTAGAAATCAAATTAAAAAATTATAAATTTTTAGAATTCCAATAAGTCTGTTTTGTATGCATCTTGTACTTCTTAACATCACTCCATCTCTTTGTCATTTGTCATCTTCTCCTAGTCCATCAGCATCTCTTTTTGTTTCTTCCCCGCTAAAAGAAAATGAAAGCGTAGAATTTATTTCACAGAAAATTATATATGATATTGTCAAGCTAAAATTGTTTATACCAGTGCTAAAGTTCTCATTGCCAGTGGGTAACAATAATGTTATAATATATACTTAAGAGTGGTATGGTATATTGATACCAAAATTTAATACTATATCAAAAACTTTAGTATACAGAAAAATTATATTGGTATCTATTAAAATTTTGATATGTTGATTTTCGATATATCAATTTTGAGTATAGTATAAATTCTATACTATTTACCTTGAAATTTTGAGCTCGGTATATTATATCAAATATCAAACTATGAAATTACATACCGATATCGTACCAAAACATTTCGATATAGTATAATCCTGTATCAAAATTTTCGGTATATCATATTTTTAATATAATTCAATAAATTTCGATATGGTTTGTGATATATCAAAATTTCAATTTTTTCCCACACTTATAAATACTAATCTCATCATTGTTAAAATTATTATTGTTTAATGAAATTGCAAAATCCAATTATATTTGATATTAATAGCAAGTAAATATTCTATCAGTATCAAAATTATTAGTATATTGAATTTGTCAAACAAAAACAAGAAAGGTATAGTCCACCCTCTCTCCCCCTCGATATATATACATATATATATAGATAATATAATGTTTCAAGAGCAGTCTATGGATGACTTCCTTCTTTCCTTTCCTGCAACTGAGATAGGATGATAGCAAGATAAAAATAAATTATACAAAGAATGGAAAACAAATAATTCAATAAAATAAATTTAAATCGGGTACTTATAGTTAAGCTATCACTTTCTTGATCTTTCTTCAAACTCTATTAGTTGTCTAGTTAGAATCATTTCACAAAAGTGTACAATAGAAACCTAAGTAAACACACACACACACACACACAAAATTACATCAATTATATGAATAACCATGTTGTATAAAAATAATAGATAAAATTTAGATTTTAGGTTTGACTCTCAAATTCCATAAAAATCCTAACACTAAAGGGGAATTGATTAAATTTGTCTTATAAATTTGTTATAATACCCCTAATAACTTTCGCATGATTATTGTTAGCATTTACAAATTTTGTAGTGGAAATTGCGTAAATGATTTTCATTAAAATATTTGATTAGGATTAATTGAGTTTGAAGTTTTTAAATTAGACATGAAAGAGAAAGGGGAATCTTGTAGAACATTGGATGGCATGTCCCTGATATAGATTCACATGGTCGAGAGAAATTTTGTGTCTCATATGTTTACTATACTTTGAGATAACATCTCTAAACATACGCATGTACGCATTTAGAGTGGAAGTTAGCTAAAAATTTTTACATACAATACATGATTTGGAGTAACATCTGTATAACGTTGCACCACATAATCCACTAGGTATCTACTTTGTCTAAACCATTAAAAGCACAAGAAAAAATTTATTTATGTATAAGCAATTGAATTTACAAATTGAAAAAACTATGCCAATAAAAAAGAATACCTGCATCCAATTTCTCTTCATGCTTGCAACCTATTTCATTATTCTTTCCACCTAAGAGTCCTAAATTTGACATGTTTTACCCATTGAATTCACTCTAATCTAGTTTAATCTCATAACTAATTTACTTTGACGAATAAATAGTGTGAATAGAAAATAAAACGAATAAGACCATGCTTACTATAATAATTGACTGATTATAAAATACATATTTTCATCCATAAAAATATGAATATAGCTGTAACGACTCCTATTCCAAGGCCCACGATCAACGATCGCTTTCGGTGGATAATTCACTAATAATTCAGAGGATTACACGGAACTTACAAAGAGAGATAATTACAAATTGCATAATGTAAATTACACTGACATTATTAGAATTCGGTGTAGAGCGCAATTGTCGGAGCAGCATCGCAGCATTGTTATCAGAAGTCGGAGCAGAGCGGTGAGCATAGAAGATGTAGCGTATTGATTTTCAAGGGCGCCTCCAGCAGTGTCCGAGACGCCTCTAACTGTAAATGTTATCCCCAAAGCCTCGGTAGTGATAATCACCGCAATCTACTGTTTTTATCCTCTGGAGGACGCCTTCTATACTCTCCGAGGTGCCTCCGTGCCTAGCTCCAAGGCCCGTCCAAAAACATGGGTGGCGCCTCTACACCTTTCCATGCGGGGTCTTCTACCTAGGGTGTCCGAGGTACCTCTAATACCACTGTCCATTCGAAGCATCTTTATGCATTTCACTTTCTGCAAGGTATGCTAGTCTAAAATACCAAAGATACTATGCAAAACAAAGTTAGCATAATAAAATATAATTAATTTAATAGTCTCTAGACTGTTTGGTTTTGACTTTCGAATTTTTAGTGAAACCCTAAGTCGAACCAATGTCTACTATTCCCTCAATGGGGAACGCGTCCTCACCTACTCCTCTCAAGAGAATTTATTTTTTGCCAAACCGGTCCTCCAGACCGTTTGGACATTTGTTCAGCATCTGAGACATCAAGACTTTTCGTTGGGCGTCAAAACCCTAACTCATCCAGTCTTTCGCTTGGTGTCCGTGACTCCTAGGACTTTCACCTAGTGTCTTTGACTCTAGGATTTTTGCCCAACGTTCTAGACCTGCCAAGACTTCGCCCAGTCCCAAGAACCAAGACTTCCTTGCCTAGTCGTGTTAAGATTTTTTACCTGCCTAATATCCGCTAGAACTTCTTTACCTGGTCTCAACTAAGACTTTCATCTTGCCTAAGATCACTTAAAACTTTTCCTACATACTCAGTTAAACTTGTTAGAACAATAACACACAGTTTAACTTTGAACCTTTGTCAATATCAAAATATAAGTTTAATTAGCTAGTACTTTCAACACCAACAATCACCTTCAAATTAGCCCCTTTTTAAGTGATAAAGTAGAATAATCTAACAACTTGTATGCTCTCTTCTAAGATACAGAAGTATAATAAAAAACAAAAGCATGGTTGCATAGAATACTATAGAAAAGCAATCATATAGCCCATAAGCACACTAAAAATTCTAAGGAAGATTTACAAATACAAATACAAACACTAACTAGAAAGATACCAAAAGGAAAAAACATGTAAATCGAAGGCTTGAAGTTTAAAACATAGAGAATTAAGGAAACAAACTAGATTTTTTTAATTGCAGATATATCTGGACATGAAATGTTCTAATATTCATACATGAGGCTTTGTCTACCCCTCCCCTACTCCAAGATTGATATTCTAAAAGAACTCCACACGAGTTTTTCAGATTTAATATATTGATCAGTGTTAAGAAACAGCAAAGCAAAGGAATGACCTTGACCAGTAGGCAAGCTAAGCTACCACTAGTCAAAATGGGCAGGTTCAGATTGAGCACATATACCATGTGTACAAAATTCTTGTCCCCCAAGTTTAAACCACTTCTAAAAGCTTAAAAAACCTACAAGCACTATGCCATAATTAATTGTGTGACGCGCGGCAGTCCACAACCAAATTCATAAATTAATAATGTGTTGTGCACAGTGAGTTTTTGAATGCTCAATTACTATATCTTGGTCGTCTGAATGCTAGCATAAGCAAATCCATCATAATTTAATATGTTTACATTAGAAGATTTAAATACTTTTTATCCATGGTTGGTAGTGGAGAAAAAGGGGGAATGACCTTAATGATAAAATTAAAGAGTGCATACAAATACTTGAAAAAACATCATTGAGGCCACCATTATAGTGGTGGCGTGACTTAATCATAACCAAACATTAGCATGCATTTCTCACCTGCAAGCAAGATAGAGACAAACTGCATGAGGTATTTTGCATACTTTGGGGAAATTCTTATCGACATGCATCTTCAGAAATGGGAATGTGAGACTAACCAAGCTATAAAAGTACCTTATAGAAACGACAAGCATGGTTGATTAAAGAATCTCCACCGCTAATGCTCAGTTCACTTGCAATATTGCTAATCTCATCTCTTATTGGACAAATGAGGGGCAAAAGGAAAAAAAACATAATATTCACATAAAACTGAAAACGAATAGGAATTTCTAGAAATATAGGGCAGGAAGAGTTGGAGCAAAAGTGATAGGAAAGTAATTTGAAACTTTATATTCATTAAGAATTTTAGTCTTAATTGCATTGAGCAAAATAACAAATTAAGCGCAAAATATGTAATACATGTAATATACTCTTGGGTTTATTGGCAGTTTTTCAATCAAGAATCAACTAATTTGGCTACAATACTCATGTTATATTTAGAATTTCTCTATTCCCTCGTTGATTTTGAAAAGATTTACTTGGCAGGCATTTGATCATCAATATTCCTCTGCAATAAATAACCAGTAATTCAAATGAAAGCATTGATTTACTTGCATATTTTTAAATAAATTATTATAAACAACAAACAATCAAAAGAGTAGCTAAATCTATGCTCCTACAAACTCCATATGATTAACAAGAAGAAAACGTCTTTTAGAACCTAGAGCAAGGGTTGAAATATTATCCTGGGGAGAAAACTGAGAAGTACAAACCCTTCTGATTCAATTTGAACGAGTAAAAAGGCACAACAAGATCAGGCAAAAATTTAGAAGTATAAGTAGGGTCGGTTCAGTATGGTATACTAAATTTTGCATATGATAATGTATATCATACTGAAAATTTTGATATAAGAAAAAATTATACTAATATCATACCAAAAATTCGGTATATCAGATTTTCGATATAGTATAAATTTCATACCATTTGATCTTGCCTGAGAACGAAGATGTTTGACTCGCTAGTAATGTGCTACTATTATTGTTGATTAGGAAGATGGTGTGCAGCCCCGGTCCTTCGACTCAGGAGGCTCTGGGCAAAATAATAAAATGAGATCCCAAATAAATTTCTAATAATATATAATTTATCTACAATGACTTCTTCTAGCATTTCTACTTACAAAATCTTCTATAATATTATCAGTTTCAAGATTTTCCAAGATGTCTTAATACATAAAATTGTTAATCCATTTAATCTTTCTTGAGACATTGACGATCTCATATATGTTTTTAATAATTTTAATTTTGAAAAACTTCTTTCAACCGATGCTACTGTAATAGGCATAGTCAACAAAATTCTATAAGCAATTACTACATTTGGATAACAATCTACACTTTGAGTAAATTCAAGAATATCAATTGCAAACATTATCATATTGGGTAAAGTCGTTTGTAATATTTTTAATTCAATAAATAAATCATCTAACTCAACGTCTGATAAGTTGTCATGAGTTAGAGTAGATTTTAAATTGATACAATATTTTCTCAATCTTCATCCTCCAAAGTTCTTAATGTTTTTGAATCAAATAAAAAGCCAAATATATTTTCAAAGGTCTTCATTTGCTCGAATCTACATTTTAAGGAAGCAATTGTCATGTCCACAACAACAATAAAATAATCAATTCTAAAAGACTTTTCTAATGATAGTGAAACTTCATCATCTTCTCTTTCATTAAATTATCTTTTTCTAAAAATACGATGTTTTGTTGCAAATATTGGCTCTATATTCATATCTAATGCAAGACTCTTAGCAATAGTCAATAACCATCATTCCTATACTTTTCAAAAAATGAGATTACACCTTCTAATTGTTTCATGGCAGAGTCAATGCACATAGATTTTGATTGTAATTTCTTACTCATCATGTTTATAGCAAATAAGATATCATACCAAATGACCATACCAAGTAAAAATTCAAATTTTTCGATTGAATTAACTAAACTTTCAGCTTCACTTATTGACTTTGCATCATCACAAATATTATTTAATTCAAGTAAAGCTGCTCTCACTTCCACAATTTGAAATCTAATAACTTGAACACTTTTAATACGACTTTACCAATGAGTATTCGACAAAGATTTGATAGTTAATCCCTTCACATTATTAAATAAAATTTTCCATCTCTTAGGAGAACTTGAAAATAATGTATATATGCGTTGCACTACTCTAAAAAAAGAAACAACTTTAACACAAGAATGTGCCATATCACTAAGAGTTAGATTAAGACTATGACAAGCACATGACATATACAATGCTCTTGGATTTATTTCAAGTAACCTCTTTTGAACTCCTTGGTGTTTTCCTTTCATATTGGAACCATTATCATAACCTTGACCTCTAATATTTTCGATACTAAGATCAAGTGATTTTAATACATTTTGTAATTTGTTAAAAAATCCTAAACCAGATATATCATCTACTTTTAGAAACTCTAAAAAGTACTCCTCTATTTTCACTTTATTACCTGCCATATTAACACATCGTACTATAAAAGTCATTTGTTCTTGATGACTTATATCTGGGGTACAATCAAGAATTATTGAAAAATATTTTGCTTCTTTAATTTTATTAATGATAACACTTTTAACATTATTAACTAAAATAGAAATCAACTCATTCTAAATTTTATGATCTAGGTAATGATAATGAATTTCATTACTTTGAATACGTCTAATATGATCTTGCATCACATAATCAAATTCAGCAATCATTTCAATCAACCCCAAAAAATTTCCATTATTGTCTTGATAAAGTTTTTCATTTTATCCTCGAAAAGCCAAACAACGTTTAGAAAGACATTTTATAGTTGCTATTATTCTTGTTATAACTTGTCTCCAACGCTCTTTTTCTTTAGAAATTTCTCGTTGTAAGTCTTTATTAATTGTTAAATTTTTATCTAATCGCATTTTTAATTCATTCAAAATGTTCATGTTAGTTATATGTTCAATAGTATTTTCATGTTCTTTAAGTCGTTCACTAAGATGTTTCCAATCTGTAAATCCATCCTTTGCTAATGAACTTCTATTGTTTTCAGATTTAAACAACTTGCAACAAAAGCAATAAACTTTATCGACATATTTACTGTAAACCAACCACTTTTGATCTCTTATTTCTCCGTTACTTAAATGTCTAGAATAATAAGCACAAGAAAAATGCTTAGAAGTATCGTCCAAAGGGTATACAATATTCATTTCCCTTATAGGCCCTTTTTCAACTAAAATATCACATGCATTATTATCAAGATTATCCCAATTTCTTGGATCATATATATCAAGTGAAGAAATAAATTGTTCATTAATGTCAATATTCTCATTATCTACCCTATTTATATCATTTTCATGCTCATTCAAATTTTCCCTTTCTTCATTAACATCGTGAATCTCATTATACTCATCTACATCATTCACAATCATAGTTGAATTTTGTGCATTTTCATGAGAACTTTTAATAAAGAATTTATTAATAGCACCTCTTTGTGATTTAGTCAATTGTTCTAGTTTTTTTCCTTTTTTTTCTTTTCTCACATCCAGAAAGATGTTTTTTAGGCAACATATTATAATGTACAAAACCACAACAATTAAAAAAAATTAGATAATTCAAATTATTTCACTAGTAAAGGAATAATAGCACCTAGAATATGATAGTTTTCAATATTAATGGAAATGTCCTAGGTCGTTAAGTTAAGCACTTCATCAGACAACACCTGTTAAAAGAAAATTAAATCATTATCAAATTAAAACTAATTAGTAAAATTATGGTACTTAAAGAAACAACAATACTAGTTATAACAATACAAGTTCAAGCGCATAAGTTCAAGCAGAAACAACACCCTTTGTAAAACACATTAAAATAAATAATTCAGTTAAATAAAACTTGGCCACTTGAGAGTATCATTGTACCAACAGACTTAACATTTCATTTCCATTTGAAAGGAGAGTTATTTTGTAATAATTCTAACATCCTAAGATCACGTCTCTTTATATTTGTGCTAAATTTTTATATTAGGTTTTCAACTATAAGTCCAACTCTATCCATTGCACATTGTCATTTACAAATTACACCATGGATATCTGAGTTAACAAACAACTAATATGCAAAATGCAACCAGTTTTTCTATTTGATTTCTTTTTTTTCACATATGAATAAATTCTGTCAAGACACAGTCTTATATATCATTATTGATTAACAAGGGCATGCACATATGCATTAAAAGAAGCTTGTGGCAACTTAAAGACAAGAAAAAAAATTTACACACCAAAAAAAAAGATAGAAGATTGACTGAATTCTGAGTTACATACGCATGCTATAGCAAACAATTAAATTTTCCATAGATTATCTTGTAACGACATACAATATATGCATGATCAATATGAGTTGACTAATTAAATCATTAGCTTAGGTGCATACAACCAAGAGCAATTCTTCAAGTGAGTAAAGAAAAATAACACCTTGAGAAGCTCACAAGAAAGTGGATACTAGAGATAAAACACACAATATAAATTAGCAATTCAAAATTAGCTTGTTAAGTTATTAAGTACATCAGATAACATCATAGTGAGACTTCTCTTTTTCCTTATTAACAAGTTCCTCATCCACCTTGGTCTATGAAAAAAATCACTTCCACCACAATATCAATAGGCTTTCCTGACTATTTCGTCGAAGCATATTGATGATAGTAGTACATTCTTTCAAGTTCCAAGTTCAGTAACACTAAATGATTCAATGAATACACTATAGCATGTTTATCTGAAATATTTTCACAGATACCCGTAGCAGTGTTCACAATCATTGCTCTACTATAAGACTTAAGCTAGTTGTATATAAAGAAATAGCTTATAATTCACTATAGCAACTATAATTCACTATCTTCATACTACTGCAAATTTTAATGAATTATAAGCTATTTCTGCAGAAGTAATGCAAGCATCATTAGAAGCAGAAACAAAGTCTAGATGTAAAGTTGAAGAAAGACAATTAAATCATTAGCTTGAGTAAAGAAAAACAGCACCTTGAAAGCTCACAATTAAATCATTAGCTTAGCTGCATACAACCAACTGACCAAGAGCAAATGAGCAATTCTTCAATTTTTTCACAACGACAATAGACAACCAAAACTCACAATTCACAATGAAAATTCTAATTCAATGGGTTATAATTATCATCTCTGTGGATACAAAAATAACAGTAAAAAAAATCTTGAGAAGTGACATAGATGTGAAAGAAGAAGAGATGTGACATTGCGACTGAAATAGTCGTTGAAGACGAGCCGTGAGCGAAAGAAGAATAAGAAGAGATGCGATAGGGACAGAGAATTTCAAATAGAAAAGGAGGAGACGACATATCTTTGAGTCCTTCTCTTTCTCGTAGGCGCAGGTCGGCAGGTGCAGGCAGCAGCCAGCAGGCGGCGCCGCAGCGGGTGCCGTAGTGAGTTTTTCATCGCACAGGTGCAGGCGGCGACAGAAGCAAAAGCCCTAAATCTGATTTTCATTCTTGCACTACACCTATTAAACATAACATTAAAAAAAAAAAATTGGTCCCCCCCCCTCCCCCCAAAATCTAGGCCCAAGGCCATTGCCCAAGATTGCCCTCCTCCAGGGCCGTGCCTGATGGTGTGACTTCCATTCAGCAAAGAAGAAGCCCCACAAAAAATAAGTTAGAATGACGTCTAGGGAAGTCCACGACAAAGTCATTCCAACGCTCAAGTCAGCTCTTGGTGAAGAAGAAAGTGATTGATGGAAATTAAGGTTTTGAAAGTATGTGTGTGTACCTCGTCTCATGAGAGTTGACTACCTTTTATAGGACCAGATCTCTCCAACACGTTCTTCCCGTGCCCTCTCATTTCTCGCTGTCATGGCCACATTCCCCAAAATAAATTCCCATTACAACCCATTTATGTCGGAGTTAATAATTGTGTTTTCCTCCTTTCTCGTGATAATGTTGTTTATTATCCTTCAGGAATAGCATGACTCTTTGTTGTTCTTGTTCTTGATAGCTGAGACCGTTTCAGTTTAGTTTGAGGGAGACTGAAATGTGAGTCGAGAGTTTGGCATTCGGTAATCAATAGCTTGGAGTAACCCGAAGTTGGAAGTAGTCAGGAGTCGACCATCGAGCGCAGTCAGGAGTCAGGAATAGCTGGGAGTCGACCATCGAGCGTAACTGGGAGTCAAGAGTAGTTAGGAGTCAGCCATCGAGCATAGCCAGGAGTCGGGAGGGAAGGAACCACCATATCGGATGGAAGGAATTACTAGTGTGTATGAAAAGGCGTGCATCATCTGTCACATCAGATAATGAGGAGTTGGTGGGATGCATGACGATTGTCCAAGAAATAACATTTATGATGGACAAGATAACCAAATCATTTTACTAAAAAGAGCTCTCTGACGTATCGCAGGTGCACTACCTAGCATATTAAGTGTTAGACATGCATTTTTCCAAGAAAGATAAAGTTGACTATAACATTAATGGGTGATAAGAGGTGTGGTCAGCCGGTCGGGCCAACTATTATAATGGTTGAGAGGTAATAAGACTAGGTCTAGTCAGTCGGTCATAAACCTCCTTCGACTAGACTTGAAGAGAAGGCTAGTGATACGGTGCATAGTGAGCACCCCCAAAGGTAATGTGTGATCGATAGTCAAAATGATGTGGTAGTCAAAGTCAAGGTGATGTGGTAATCAGGGGCAAGGTATATGTGGCTGAGCGAACCACTCTCACCAGGGCTCATGAGCTAGGCTCCCAGCACAAATCTAGTTGGCCCAAAAGGTTGGTTGGACATACATGGGCCCATATCCCCATTTCTCCAAGACTAGGCTACCAACACAAATCTAATCGGGCACAGAGCCGGTCGAACTCAAGGGACTTAGCTCCCTACCCTATGCATGTCTCTCAATGTATAGTCGGTCGAACATAGAGTCGGTCGAACTTAAGGGACTCAGCTCCCTACACTGTGCATGTCTCTCAGTATATAACTGGTCGGGCATAGGGTCAGTTGGACTTAAAGGGACTCAGTTTCCTACCCTGTGCATGTCTCTCAGTATATACCCGATCAAACATAGAGTCGATCGGACTTAAGGGACTCAGCCTCCCATTTATCAAATGCAAGGTTCTCAGTACAAACCCGGTCAGCTCCAAGCCGATCAAACTCCCTCTAGGAGACAACATTGTCAAAGAATCACAACAACCTGTCAAAGAATAACGGCTCTCACTGGAGAATATTCCATTCCTCTTATATATACACACAATATAACCTTCCTCTGTGTCACGCCCCAGAGGAGTCCCTGTCCGAAGAAATTTCGGCAGCACCTCTCCTGTACCGGTGACAATCTGAAGCATTACTACAGACATAATATACATCAGCCACAGGCGGCTGGAATATACACACAACCACGCGGTTATATATATATCATCAGCCCACACGACTGGAACAAAACCAACACAACGGATAAACATAAAATACAAGCTCATACAGAATCAAATAAAACACTGCTAGCCGGCTAGGCTTACACCAGACAACCAAAACAACACTCCGAACACAAAACTGGAACACACAAAGCCAAATACACACATCTCATATACCAAGATAAAATAACAAAAAGGCGGAGATATATCTTCTGATGTGACGTGGGGACCAGCAGACAGGATGCTCCAAGCGACACCATAAATAACCTGGT
Organism: Zingiber officinale; assembly: GCF_018446385.1. Lineage (NCBI taxonomy): Eukaryota > Viridiplantae > Streptophyta > Magnoliopsida > Zingiberales > Zingiberaceae > Zingiber > Zingiber officinale. The sequence continues at coordinate 86,265,146 of NC_056003.1, forward strand.
ACCTGAAAAAGATAGTGTCAACGGGGGTGAGTTCAACAACTCAGCGAATACCAATGGACATGAGTAGTAAGATATATCTAACAGCAACAAACATGGAATACAGCTTCCTAATCATATATAGGGAATATGCAAAACTGAAAGGTAACTGAGGAAGCTGTACTCACCAGGAACTCCTATCCAGACAAAAGGGTCGTCAAACCGAAAGTGTCAATAATCCTGTATGCAGGTCAAAGGTATGCATCCAACCAAAATGCAGCAACCAAATGCAGCAAACATAATCACAATAACATAAATACATCAATGCATATGATGCTAATGATGCGTCTTGGTCACCCCTGACGCCAGTCAGTCCTCTCACACACAAATGGCGAGACCGAGTGGGTAGGGCTATGACAACCGTGCACTCTGTCGTCACTGCTCCTGATGAGTGACCGAGTGGACGGGATGCTGTCGGAGTACTCCTGTCCTATGACCCCAAATCATAAATGGGGGAGCTCAATGCTCTTAACTCCCGGTACACGATGACGGGGAGGTATCTCTGCCGGCTACCACGCTGAGTCACCTGACTAACGGAGCCAAACAGAGTCCACCGTCTGCCGGCTACTACGCTGCTACACTAAATGCCAGCGGAGCCAAACAGAGCGGAACTGTCTGCCGGCTACCATGCTGAGTCCTCAGACCAACGGAGCCAAACAGCAGAACCGCCACACACCTGTCTGATATACCACTAAACCATGAGTGGGGGTGTGTGCAGTACATGTAACTGGCGATGTGCTCAACCATAGTGGAGCCGACAATCGCACAGCATGCAATCATGATGCATGTCACTATGCATAACAAAAACCGATCAACATAACCATATCCATGTATACAAAATGGGTACTGTAAAAACGATGGCCACATACCAAAATCTAGAGTACACAGGTCAGATAGAATATCAAAAACCTATGTCCTGAACATAATAAGTATGGAATATCCTGATCAACATAGAAAAATTCATATATACATAATATGGGTACCACAGTATCAGTAGGTCAATCCACGGATCTAGGGCATACAGATCCTCTATGGTATAGCAACCTAGATCCTAAACATATCTCCTTCCATAACATATGTACCAACAATATGCACATATCAAGAATCAAGGTCTAGGTACACGAATCATATATGATATACAAATAGAGGTACACAAGCCAGTCACGGCATAAAACCTAAGTATCAGATAATCTCGATACACATGACTGAAACCAAAAGTCCAGAACCTAGTTCTAACCTCAGTAAAACATGGTATGTCACTTATTCTAGAAACTAAGATACTCATGGTAATACAGTACTCATGACAATAAATCACATGATATAAGCACGGGTACGTCACAGGCGATAAACCTAACATGCTATGGATATCAAACAGTGACATACCAAAGACAAACATGTTCATTGCTTGTAGTTATAAAATACTATGCATATCCAAAGACAATATCATAAAAGATAAGTCAAGAGGTACCCGCCTTAAAATCTGTCGATCGTGATAAGCTATCCTGCGTCGAGACGCTCGCCTCGAAACAAAGTCCTGAAATCATATACTGTATTTAGTTAATTACTTATACAGTAAATAACTAAATAAACTCCCCAATCAAATTAGGGAAAACCCTAATCGCAACAATTAACCTAATTTCATAATCTAATTAGGTTTAACTAAATCCAAAATCATTCACTTCAATCCAATCAACCTATCAACCATATCATCAATCACAAACTCTACCATCCTTTAGAAACTAAATTTAGCAACAATCCTAATCAACAACCGAAGCTTACCTCAACACTGACCGCCGGAAATCCCTAGATCAACGATGGCGGTATGTGATCGGCAGAGGACCTCAACTTCTAGCTCCTGTTCAAAACCCAAAGTGAGCTGCTGGATCAAAAGACATCCACAACGCATAAAATTCCAAATCCACAGGACACGATACCTATACCTCACAGCCGTGTTTGTTGCTCCACAGCCCTCAACTAGTTGCTCTTCCTCTCCACTGGTCGGAGGTGATAAGGATCCGGTGACCGCGCTAGGGCACGGTGAGGTTGGCTGCACTTGGCAGATGCGAGGAGAGTGACTGCCAATGCTAAGGCTGAGGAACGACACGTTCTTGATCTCCTTGTTTTATGGCTCGGCTGCCAGCGCTCGAGAGAGGAGAATAGGAAGATGGCCGACGTCGCTGGAGAGGAGAGGGAGTCGGCTGGCTATGACCCAAACTGGGCACGACTATTGTGCTCCCAAATCGCAGCAGAGGAGGGCGATCAGTGCCGGCGATAGAGCATAGGGGAGGCCGGCAGTGAGTATGTGGCGTCGCTGTGATCCGGTGGCGACAAATCTGAACTAGATTTCCTCTCCTAGATTCGGTGGACAGCCGTGGAAGCAAACAAAATCTGCGTCGGCGGCGCAGTGCTCAACGAAGAAGAAAGGCTGAAGAGAAGATGGTCGGCGTGTCGCAAGAGGGTGAGGGATACTTGCCGGCGGTCGACGCTCGGGAGAGGAAGAGAAGGAGAAGGGCGATCGGGTTGGCTTGGGAGAAGGTAACCGCAAAGGTGCGGCGCATGTTCGGCGAGAATCGGGAAAAGAACGGGAAAAAGAAATAAAAGGAAAAGAAAAGAAATTAAAAAGGAAAATAAAACATTTCCTCAATTAAATGGGTAGCCTAAACAGACTTTCCCGGGCCCTATTTTTATCCACGCTAACTCGTCCATACGAGCTCCGGAAAATTTCCGAAAAATTTCCAAAAATTCCAGAAAATTCCCTTATCATTATCTGCCATTTTTCCAGTATTTTACATTCTCCCCCACTAATAAAAATTTGGTCCCCAAATTTCGTTGTCTATCATCAGCAGGTACTAGCAAAAGATAACCTGTATAAATGCTGAACGGAACCATTACTCACATACCTCAAGTGAAAAGATGGGGGTATCGAGCTCGGATAATATCCTCGAACTTCCAAGTAACCTCCTCGTCCAAATGATGATGTCATCCGACTTTAACCAGCCGGGTAGTCTTGTTCCACAATTGACGCTCTTTCCGGTCTAGAATCGGTACCCGAATCTCCTTATATGTGACGTCAGGCTGAATAGGAACTGAGACATCTGTCAATACATGTGTCGGGCCGAGTACATATCTCCTCAGCATAGATACGTGAAATACGGCGTGAACGACTGCCCGGGACGATGGCAGTGTCAACCGGTAAGCTACTACTCCAATCCTTTCCGAGATCTGGAAAGATCCAATGTATCGCGGAGCTAGCTTACCTATGAGATCAAATCTCTTCACTCCTTTCATGGGTGAAACTCGCAGAAATACATGGTCGCCAATAGCGAACGCTAGGGTCCGCGTCTCCAATCGGCATAACACTTCAGGTGATCCTGCGCCTCTAACATTCTCCGTCTGATAATACAGACCAGCTCTTCGTTCTGCTGAGCTCTATGAGGTCCCAACATCTAGACCTCCCCAACCCCATCCCAAAGGGTGGGTGTACGACAAGACCTACCATACAACGCTTCAAATAGTGTCATCCGGATAGCCAAAAGAAAGCTATCGTTGTAGGCGAACTCTACAAATGGCAAGTGGTCCTCCCCACTGCCCCCGAAATCCAAGACACCCAAACTCAGCAAGTCCTCTAGTGTCTGAATGGTCCTCTCCGACTGTCCATCTGTCTGCGGATGGAAAGTTGTACTGAAACAGAGCTGAGTGCCAAGGTCTGCGGTAGACTTTGCTAAAATCGAGACGGAAACCGAGAGTCTCTATCCGAAATGATACTCAAAGAAACACCATGTAAACTGATGACCTCTCGACAATACAGATCTGCCAATCGATCCAGGGAATTAGTCTTCCGGATCGCTAAGAAGTGCAAAGATTTGGTTAATCGATCGACGATTACCCAAATCGCGTCATGGCCTCGTCGTGTCCTCGGCAATCCCACCACAAAGTCCATAGTAATGTGTTCTCATTTCCACCCAGGAATAGAAATCTGCTAAAGTAAGCCGGCAGGTCTCTGGTGCTCATCCTTCACTTGCTGACATACAAGACATCTAGCTACAAAATCCGCGACGTCTTCCTTCTTGTCGTTCCACCAATAGGAACACCTCAAATCTTGGTACATTCGGCAACCGCCTGGGTGGATAGCAAATCATGAGCGATGCCTCCTGAAGTAACTCCTCCCTGACCGGGTGAAATGGAGATACGCATAAGCGACCTCGGAATTATATAACCACCGCTTCATCTCGGGTAAACTCGGTCTGCTGCCCGGAAACTATCCGGCTGCAAAATAAACTGCAAATACGGATCAGCAGCCTAGGGCTCTCGGATGCTCGTCCTGATCGACGACTGAGCAACCATGGTAACCAGAGTACCCTGCTATGTTTGTCCTTACCCTTCAAGACCCAACTCGGAGAAACCTTGAATCAAGTCCGTGACCACAACTCGGTGGCAAGCTAAAGTTCCTCTGGACTTCCTGCTAAGTGCATCGGCAACCACATTAGCTTTTCCCCATGTGTGATAGCTAATGGTACAATCAAAATCCTTCAGGAACTTCATCCACCTCCTCTGTCTGAGATTAGGTTCCTTCTAAGTAAAACAGATATTTGAGACTCTTATGGTCAGTGAGAATCTCAAATGTAACGTCAAATAAATAATGTCGCCAAATCTTCATGGCAAAAATAATGGCGACTAGCTCCAGATCATATACAGGGTAGTTCTTCTCATGCTCCTTCAACCGACGAGAAGCATAGGAGACTACTCTATCGTGCTGTATTAGAACAGATGTCGGTGTAGAGGACATATCCGTCCTCTCCAGAAAGTAAAACCAAAACTGAAGTCGATACTAATCTCCGCTTCAGCTCTTGGAAGCTGGTCTCGTAGTCCTCGGATCACATGAACTTCACGCCTTTCCTGGTCAAGCGTGTCAGTGACATAGCTAACCGTGAGAAACCCTCAACGTATCTCCGGAAATATCGAGCCAAACAAAGGAAGTTGCGAGCCTCTTCTATAGACTCCGTTTACTCCCAACGGTAACAACCTCGATCTCCTGTGGAACCACAGTATACTCCTACTGGTCATCATGTGTCTCAAACATCTCACAGAAGACAACCAAAATACGCGCTACTGATCTTCACATATAGATGTTCTCGTCGAAACATCTCTAGACTATGCGAAGATGGTGTACGTGACTCACCGCGGATCCGAAATAGATCCCAACATCGTCAATAAGACAATGGAACCCAATCCAAACATCCTAAGGATACCCAAATCATCGAGTCCATGATAACATCTAGGGCACCGCAAACCCTAATGGCAAAAACCAAGACACATAATGTCTGTATCACAGACATTTCTAACCATAAGATCCTCAACAATAAATAGATCTGATCACCAACGATATAAATCGCCAAAGAACAGATCCTAGATCTGATCACCAACGATATAAATCACCAAAGAATAAATCCTCCAGTGTGAGAGCAACGCTCCATCACAGAAAATACCACATATGTGGGAGCAACGCTCTACCACAAGAAATCCTCAATATGTAGGAGTAACACTCCACTACAAATAATCCGTAACATATATCTGCAATAAATATGGGAGCAATATTCCACCATAAACCAACAATAATATGTGGGAGCTACGCTCCACCACAACGATCCATCAGTGCTCAGGACACCTAACTATCTAGCTAGAGACTGCATAAGATCACTCTATCACAGATCACTGTGGGCAGCCAAGGGTATAACAACCCAGTAAGCAAATTAAATCCATAGTCAACTCTATCATCCTCCTAGTGAGTCGGTCACCCACAAATAGAAGACTTAGTTGACAGGGTAATACCACCAATAACATAATGTAGACACCAAGCATTCTACATTCAACATAGGTAGATTCATCATGATGCTACCCACCATACACTTGGCACACTCAACACATGTATGATCGACATAATCCTCCAATTAGTACACACCAACATACTCATAACACAGGTAAAAATCAGTGTAATACCCTCAACATTACATATCGAACCCATGTGCATAATCATCGTAGGTATATTCGACAATACACCTCAAACAACACTCACATGACATATATCCGCCTATGCCAAGAGTATAATCAACATCAACTTCCAATAAAGCATACTAAACCCAGGTGCACTCACATATCAAACATAAGCAACAATATCCTCAGATACCACACCAAACACATCTACTCATATCACAACTCAGATTAAATCGATAAGATATCTCCAATAAACCAACCAGACCACTCGGGTATAATCTACTAGAAACCCACAACAATCATAACTGGAAAAGTATGCACCCACTACATACAATTAGACCGTCCATCAAAACGCTCCTACAACCCGTAATAATCGCCTGTACACACTACATAGATATGCAGAATCAACATATTTAATCCAATCTTCCACACAAATCCTATGCCACCTTCTAAGTTATCCAATTAGGTACATACAGTCTAAAATTAAAGTACCCATGAAACAAGATACATCGATCCTCTATCGACTGGCCAAACCGACAATAGTATATGGCTAATTCAGTCCTTTCCCACGTCAGTATAAGCTAGGTACTCGATGTGCTCAAGATATCCAACTAAGCACGAATAACTCAAGATTCAAACATCTAAAAGTAAAGTAGGTCAATCCCCTACTGATCGGATCAACAAAACTAATCGGTCATCAACTAACTAATCAAGAACAAATAAAGCCTCTACAAGCGTCTAAGGTAAATCAACCCACGACTACCCCAAGTCAATATGTGTAAATCAGTTTTCTATTGACCGATCTAACCAGAGTACAATAATCATCTACCGACGAAAACTAACTAAAGTATATCGGTATTCTACTGACTAGTCAACATGAATATGAAGGTACTATCTACTACACACTAATAATAACAGAGGCTGGTATGTGCCTCCATCTCCTAACCAATTAGTAGTAACAGAAGTTAATACTACTAATGGTATGATATGAAAGATCTGCAGAGACTATATTCCTTAATCTCTATTAAGGTCGGTAAAGATCAGTGGCTATCCCATCACATATAATACGTGCTACAACAACCAGACAGATACTAATAAAGAATGCTAATACAGATGATAAACTGTAATATAGGGCATATACTAACAGAAAGGTAGGATAACAGTATATACCAACATACCTCCTATAACTTGGAGATGTCCTGCTGCTGCCAGATCCCAAAACCCGAAAAGTCACATCGAGAAGACCAAAACACAAAAATCCGAAACACCGGAAAAATAAGACTCGTAAGCCGATCTCTGATACCAAATAAATTGGTATCAGATAAATCTCAAAAATCCAGAACACATAGCAAGTATCGTATACCTGCTCTGATACCACTATATTGTCACGCCCCAGAGGAGTCCCTGTCCGAAGAAATTTCGGCAGCACCTCCCCTGTACCGGTGACAATCTGAAGCATTACTACAGACATAATATACATCAGCCACAGGCGGCTGGAATATACACACAACCACGCGGTTATATATATATCATCAGCCCACACGGCTGGAACAAAACCAACACAACGGATAAACATAAAATACAAGCTCATACAGAATCAAATAAAACACTGCTAGCCGGCTAGGCTTACACTAGACAACCAAAACAACACTCCGAACACAAAACTGGAACACACAAAGCCAAATACACACATCTCATATACCAAGATAAAATAACAAAAAGGCGGAGATATATCTTCTGATGTGACGTGGGGACCAGCAGACAGGATGCTCCAAGCGACACCATAAATAACCTGGTACCTGAAAAAGATAGTGTCAACGGAGGTGAGTTCAACAACTCAGCGAATACCAATGGACATGAGTAGTAAGTTATATCTAACAGCAACAAACATGGAATACAGCTTCCTAATCATATATAGGGAATATGCAAAACTGAAAGGTAACTGAGGAAGCTGTACTCACCAGGAACTCCTATCCAGACAAAAGGGTCGTCAAACCGAAAGTGTCAATAATCCTGTATGCACGTCAAAGGTATGCATCCAACCAAAATGCAGCAACCAAATGCAGCAAACATAATCACAATAACATAAATACATCAATGCATATGATGCTAATGATGCGTCTTGGTCACCCCTGACGCCAGTCAGTCCTCTCACACACAAATGGCGAGACCGAGTGGGTAGGGCTATGACAACCGTGCACTCTGTCGTCACTGCTCCTGATGAGTGACCGAGTGGACGGGATGCTGTCGGAGTACTCCTGTCCTGTGACCCCAAATCATAAATGGGGAGCTCAATGCTCTCAACTCCGGTACACGATGAGGAATCTCTGCGGCTACCACGCCGAGTCACCGACCAACGGAGCCAAACAGAGTCCACCGTCTGCCGGCTACGCTACACTAAATGCCGGTGAGCCAAACAGGCGGAACTGTCACGGCTACCACCGAGTCCTCGGACCAGCAGAGCAAAACCGCCACACACCGTCGATATACCACTAAACCATGAGTGGGGGTGTATGCAGTACATCTGGCGATGGGCTCAACCATAGTGGAGCCGATAATCGCACAGACAGATGCAATCATGATGCATGTCACTATGCATAACAAAACTGATCAACATAACCATATCCATGTATACAAAATGGGTACTGTAAAAACGATGGCCACATACCAAAATCTAGAGTACACAGGTCAGATAGAATATCAAAAACCTATGTCCTGAACATAATAAGTATGGAATATCCTGATCAGCATAGAAAAATCCATATATACATAATATGGGTACCACAGTATCAGTAGGTCAATCCACGGATCTAGGGCATACAGATCCTCTATGGTATAGCAACCTAGATCCTAAACATATCTCCTTCCATAACATATGTACCAACAATATGCACATATCAAGAATCAAGGTCTAGGTACACGAATCATATATGATATACAAATAGAGGTACACAAGCCAGTCACGGCATAAAACCTAAGTATCAGATAATCTCGATACACATGACTGAAACCAAAAGTCCAGAACCTAGTTCTAACCTCAGTAAAACATGGTATGTCACTTATTCTAGAAACTAAGATACTCATGGTAATACAGTACTCATGACAATAAATCACATGATATAAGCACGGGTACGTCACAGGCGATAAACCTAACATGCTATGGATATCAAACAGTGACATACCAAAGACAATATCATAAAAGATAAGTCAAGAGGTACCCGCCTTAAAATCTGTCGATCGTGATAAGCTATCCCGCGTCGAGACGCTCGCCTCGAAACAAAGTCCTGAAATCACATACTGTATTTAGTTAATTACTTATACAGTAAATAACTAAATAAACTCCCCAATCAAATTAGGGAAAACCCTAATCGCAACAATTAACCTAATTTCATAATCTAATTAGGTTTAACTAAATCCAAAATCATTCACTTCAATCCAATCAACCTATCAACCATATCATCAATCACAAACTCTACCATCCTTTAGAAACTAAATTTAGCAACAATCCTAATCAACAACCGAAGCTTACCTCAACACTGACCGCCGGAAATCCCTAGATCAACGATGGCGGTATGTGATCGGCAGAGGACCTCAACTTCTAGCTCCTGTTCAAAACCCAAAGTGAGCTGCTGGATCAAAAGACATCCACAACGCATAAAATTCCAAATCCACAGGACACGATACCTGTACCTCACAGCCATGTTTGTTGCTCCACAGCCCTCAACTAGTTGCTCTTCCTCTCCACTGGTCGGAGGTGATAAGGATCCGGTGACCGCGCTAGGGCACGGTGAGGTTGGCTGCACTTGGCAGATGCGAGGAGAGTGACTGCCAATGCTAAGGCTGAGGAATGACACGTTCTTGATCTCCTTGTTTTATGGCTCGGCTGCCAGCGCTCGAGAGAGGAGAATAGGAAGATGGCCGACGTCGCTGGAGAGGAGAGGGAGTCGGCTGGCTATGACCCAAACTGGGCACGACTATTGTGCTCCCAAATCGTAGCAGAGGAGGGCGATCAGTGCCGGCGATAGAGCATAGGGGAGGCCGGCAGTGAGTATGTGGCGTCGCTGTGATCCGGTGGCGACAAATCTGAACTAGATTTCCTCTCCTAGATTCGGTGGACAGCCGTGGAAGCAAACAAAATCTGCGTCGGCGGCGCAGTGCTCAACGAAGAAGAAAGGCTGAAGAGAAGATGGTCGGCGTGTCGCAAGAGGGTGAGGGATACTTGCCGGCGGCCGACGCTCGGGAGAGGAAGAGAAGGAGAAGGGCGATCGGGTTGGCTTGGGAGAAGGTAACCGCAAAGGTGCGGCGCATGTTCGGCGAGAATCGGGAAAAGAACGGGAAAAAGAAATAAAAGGAAAAGAAAAGAAATTAAAAAGGAAAATAAAACATTTCCTCAATTAAATGGGTAGCCTAAACAGACTTTCCCGGGCCCTGTTTTTATCCACGCTAACTCGTCCATACGAGCTCCGGAAAATTTCCGAAAAATTTCCAAAAATTCCAGAAAATTCCCTTATCATTATCCGCCATTTTTCCAGTATTTTACACTCTGTCTAGAAGGATACTATTGCACATCCTTCAACACCTGATAGGTTCGCATGGTCAACCTCAGAGCCAACTAACCATCGCGCCATTTACCTCGCTTTTAGACATGATCAAATTTGACATCGTCTGTGAAAACTTTGCCTAAATCTGAAACGTGAAGATGGAAGAGATATTTGGAATTCCTAATAACTATCAGAGCGCAGAAGTTAATGCAGCAATAACAAGCCGCAGCCGGGGGTCCTTTACCCCATGACCCGGTTGTGTCAATAATGGATCCTTACATCGAGAGAAGGACCCAAGTAGAAGGCTCGATTGGGTTCCAACCGATTCCTCCTCTCCCGGTTGGATTCATGCAAGCACTTAATGCACATTCAATTAGCCTTTTGTCAGTGTCGTCTTTCCCAGTCACGTATCACCGGGCATTATTTCGCATGTCCTTTGAGGATATGGGTCGAGCGAGAGGCCCCAAGGATCATCTTATGGAGATGCACCCGTTCGGGATTCACAAAAGGGAAAGGCTCAGGTTCCTAATGGTTCTCTCGAATGGTTAAGTATGTCGTTCTCTCAAGAAATTTTGGAGGATAGACTGCCAAGCCACTTCTGACCTTTGATGATCGAAGAATACAAGAGAGTGATTGATCCAGACAATCATTTGCTCAAATTTGAGAACTCAGCCATCCTTCATCAATACACGGATAACGTTAAGTGTCAACTGTTCCTTGCCACTCTCTCTGGCTCGATACAAAGGTGGTTCAAACAACTCTCAGTTGAGTTCATTTGTTATTTCAAGGATTTTTGGAAAACATTCCTCCACCATTTCGCTAGCAATAGGTAATACCACAAGACCATGTTGAGCCTATTTTATCTCAAGCAAGGGTTGAAAGAGGCACTACAGGCGTACATCAAAAGATTCAACTAGGTAACCATCGGCGTCCCTTCGACCACCCCTTTGACTACCCCAGCGATTCTAGTGAGTGTCTTCTCCCAAGGACTCACTGAAGGAGACTTCTTCTAATCCATGATCAAGAAACCCCTAAGAGATTTTGACCACCTACTTAGAAGAGCTACCAAATACATCAATATAGAGGAGGCGTAGTCGACTTCGAAGAAGGAGGTCACCGCGCCTGCTCCTGTCTCTGCACCTGAATGAAGAGCTCCTCCTCCTTGGACATACAAAGGACCCTGAGTAGGCCCCCATCACATCCCCACGAGCAAAGGCCTAACATTGTACAGCATGTGGTGGTCGAACGGACGTGATTCCCTGAGCCTCCTCGATGGACTCCAAGGTTCTGCACCTACCATCGTTCGAAAACACACAATACTCAAGATTACTATTAGTATAAGTAGGAGGCACGCTGAGTGGCTAACCAAGGGTTTTGTAAGTGCTCATTGTCTCCCAACGATCAACATTACCAGATTCGAACAAATCGCTTTGAAGAGACCACCGAGATGTTGAGCGACATCAATGAGCACCTCAACAACAAGAGTACTGGGTCCAAGCCCTTGCTCGAGTTGAACAGGACCATCCTTCGATGTGACAAGAAGAAAACCATAGCAACGTAGCTTAGGGAGACATTGGTATGATCGCAGGTGGCTCGACCGATGGTTACTCCAATCAGACCTGCAAGTCACACGCTCGTCAACTAGAAATTCATATAGTCAGATGTAGTCAGGAGAAAGCACAAGGGTCTGAAATTAGCTTTAAGCCCAAGGACTTAGAGGGTATGGAAGTACCTCATGATGATGCTTTGATCATTAAAGCTGTTATAGTTATTATAACATACATTATATTTTTATTGACATAGGCAACTCAGTCAACATTATTTTTAAGAAGGCGTTCAAGCAGTTACAAATAGAGAAGAGTGAACTCCAGTCCATGATCACACCCCTGTACAGATTCAGGGGCAATGAAGTTCAACCGCTCTGATAGAACAACCTAGCCATATCCTTAGGGGAGGAGCCTCTGATGAGGATGCACTGATCGACCTTCATCGTGGTAGACACACCCTCGACTTATAATGTAATCTTAGGCTGACCAGCCATAAATGAGTTTCGAGTGGTCGTCATGACCTTTTGTCAGAAAATGAAGTTCCCCATGCACGATCAGGTCGATGAAGTCAAAAGAAATCAGCTGGTAGCATACAAATACTATGTTGATGTTGTTAAGGCTGATGCTCACATAGCTCGGAAGAGTCAACGAATGGAGGTTAACATCATTCGTGAAGTGCCCCCGACATTAATCTATGAAGAAAAGGAGGTGCAGATTTAGTAGGGCAGGCTAAAGGACACCACTCAGGTAGCGGCCGACTTAGCCTAGGAATTCAAAGAAGAGCTTGTTGCATGCTTAATTCACAATAATGATATCTTCGCTTGGATGCCCAAGGAGATCACGGGCATATTGCCAACGGTCATGGAACATGCGCTCCACATCTGCCCAAATGCCCAGACACCCTGCCAGTCAAACAGAGGAAGTGAGATTTTGAAGTCGAACAGAACAAAATCATCCGAGCGAAGGTAGACAAATTGCTAGAGGCATGATATATTCGGGTAGTACAATTCCCAAGATGGTTGGCCAACATAGTCCTAGTGTCCAAGCCCAGAAACAAGTGGCATGTTTGGGTGGACTTCAGGGATCTAAACAAGGTATACCCTAAGAACTATTATCCCTTGCCACATATCGATCAAGTGATTAACTCAACTTTCGGCTGCGAGCTGATATGCATGTTAGATAGATATTAAGACTACCATCAGGTCTCGCTGGCCAAAGAAGACTAGGAAAAGGCTAGCTTCATTACCGCTAAAGGAATCTATTGTTACAATGTTATGCTGTTTAGACTAAAGAATGCAGGAGCTACCTATTAACGGCTTATGAACAAAGTGTTCCTGAAGCAGATTGGACGGAACATGGTGGTCTACGTGGATGATATTTTGATTAAGTCCCTCCAAGCGGTCGATTTGTGCGCTGACATAGATGAAACTTGTCGAACACAAACAATAAGGGAGTATGGACTTAAGCTCAATCCCAGTATATATTTGTTTGGAACTAAAAGCGAGCATTTTCTGGGCTACATAGTGACAGAGCAGGGGATCAAGGTTAACCCAAAGAAGGTGCAGGCTCTCCAAGACATGGCTCCCCCGTGTAATCTGAAGGAAGCACAACGATTGATCGGGCGGATCACAGTGGTATCTCACTTCATAGCAAGATTGGCTGATCAGAGCTTACCCTTCTTCAAGATACTCCGTTGGGTGATCAAATTTCAATGCGATGCCGAGTGCGACAAAGCTCTAGAAGAGCAAAAGTATTACCTTTCCACTTTGCCTATACTTGCTAAGCTAATAGTGGGCGAGCCCTTGTAGGTGTATTGTCTGCCAATGAGAGTGTAGTCAGCTTGGTGTTAGTACGGCAAGAGGGGAAGGAACAATAACCTGTGTATTTCTTAAGTCATTGATTGAAGGATACTAAATGCTGCTATACCGCTCTTGAGAAGTTTGCATATGAGCTAGTCCTAGCCGCTCAGAGGTTACGTTTTTATTTTTTCTCACACCCAATCATCATGTTGACTAGCACCCTAGGCTGAGTGCTCATCAACCCAAAAGCTTCGGGGAGATTAATCAAATGGATCACAAAACTTAGTGAGTATGATATATAGTATCAACCCCGAGCGGTCATCAAAGCTCAAGCATTAGTTGATTTCATGACTAAGATACAAAGTCCAGAGCCAGAAGATATCTGGAAAATATATGTGGATGGATTGTCCACCTGATAGGGTAGTCAAATGGGAATTCTTATGATATCACATAGAGAGGATAAAATGCAATTGTCCGTTCAGCTAGCTTACCGAGTTACCAATAATGAAACAAGTATGAGGTGCTAATTGCTGGTCTGTAGGCCGCAAGGCATATGGAAGCCACTCGAGTCCTAATTTACTCAGATTTTCAATTAGCGGCTAAACAGTTATCAAGTAATTTTGAAATTAATAATGAACAACTCAAGTTATATGTGGAGGTATTTGAGAAGTTGAAAGAAGAGTTTCAAGAGGTAATCTTACAGAAGATCTCCCGAGTGGAGAACCAGAAGGCAGAAGAGTTAGCCAAATTGGCTAGCTCCCTAATCCCATGGACTCTGGATAAGCTTGTGGAGTAAACACGGTTGATAGCAACTAGAGGGTGTCGTTAATTTCATTCCTCCGGCAAGGAATTTTACCACCCGATCAGGAGCAGGCGTGAATAATCAAGAAGAGAGCCTGTCAATTTACATTGGTTGGGGATAACTTATATAAGAGGGTTTTTTCTCACCCCTTGCGCAAGTGCATCGGACCGGATGATGTGCAGTACATTCTACAAGAAATTTATCAGAGTTCACGTAGAAGCTATTCAGGCGGTCGATGGCTTGTTCGGAAGATTTTGCTGGCCGGGTACTTTTGGTTCACTCTGTAGGTGGACTCGGCTCGACTGATATCAACTTGAATATCATGTCAAAAACACTAAGATATTATGCACCACCCTACAGAACTATTGAAGAACTAAATTGTCTTCGGCCGGTTCGATCAATGGGGTATGGATATTGTAGGACCTTTCCAGATGGCACATGCCCAAAAAAGATTCCTTTTAATGGCTGTAAATTACTTTTCCATGTGGGTGGAAGCTGAGCCGTTGGTGAAGATAACAGAGCCGATGGTCATTAAATTTTTCTAGCAGAACATCATATGTCGGTTCGAGATTTCATACAAACTTATCTCAGATAAAGGAAGGCAGTTTCAGGGTTGGAAGACCCAAGAATGATGCTCAAGTTATGACATCTTGCAAGCCTTCACATCTGTGGCTTATCCCCAAAGTAACAATTAGGCGGGGGTCACCAATAGGAAAATCATTAGAGGACTCAAAACTAAACTTGATTATGTCGAAGGAAGTTGGGTTGAGGAATTGCCTAATGTGTTGTGGACTTATTGCACTACTCCATGAGAAGCAATAGGTATAACCTCTTTCAATCTTGTTTATGACAGAGAAGTGGGCATCCTAGTATAAGTGGGTGTGGAGTCTGATCTGAAGTAATTATATAACGAGGACAATGTCGGTCGATGCCTCATGAAGCTCGATCTGATAGATGAAGCCAGAGAATATTCCATTCCTCTGACATATACACGCAATGGAACTTTTCTCTGCCTAGAGGAAGGTTGTTGTACATCCTCCATCACCTGACAAATTCTGACGTCCGACATTTTCTGACGTCTCATTATTGCGGAGGTTATGAGACGCAGTATAAAAAGGGAGTCATCTAAGCCGACTAGGTATGCGCACGCACACATCCATACTACTGTTCTACTGTTCATCTTCTTTCCTGCTTTCGGTCGGTTCTGACTTGCGCATTGGAGTGTTTGTGCTAGGGACCACCTCCCTGGCCCAGTGACGTTCCCCACTCATGTGCTAGGCTCCCAGTACAAACTCGGTTAGCCCAAAAGGCTAGTCGGACATACGAGGCCCAGATCCTCATTTCTCCAAGATCAGGCTCCCAACACAAACCTTGTCAGACACAGAGCCGGTCAGACTCAAGAGACTCAACTCCCTACTCTGTGTAAGTCTCTCAGTTTATAGCTGGTCGGACACAGAGTTGGTCAGACTTAAGGGACTCAACTCTCTACCATATGCATGCCTCTCAGTATATAGCCGATCGAATACAGAGTCGGTCGGACTTAAGGGACTCAGCTCCCTACCCTATGCATGTCTCTCAGTATATAGCCAATCAGACATAGAGGCGATCGGGCTTAAGGGACTCAGCTTCCCATTTTTCCAATCCAAGGTTCTCAGTACAAACCCAGTCGGCTAAGCCGATCGGACTCTCTCTAGGGGACAACATTGTCAGAGAATCGTAACAAATGTCAGAGAATAATGGCTACTCACCAGAGAATATTCCATTCCTCTGATATATACACGCAATGGAACCTTCCTCTACCTAGAGGAAGATTGTTGTACACCCCCCATCACTTGATAAGTTCTGACACCCGATATTCTCTGTCACTTCATTATTGTGGAGGTTACAAGAGGTAGTATAAAAAGGGTGTTCTCTCCGCTGGCTAGGTACGTGTACACATGCATCCATACTATTGTTCTACTGTTCATCTTCTTCTCCATTTTTGGTTGGTTCTAACTTGAGCTCGAGTGTCTATGCCAAAGACCCCCTCCCTGGCCTGGTGACTAACGTTTTCTTCTCCTAGTTCCTATCTTTGTCGCGCAGGTTCTTCCGCGTCATTAGGATTTTCGGCTTCGCACGGTAAACTTCAGAGTCACCTAGCCAGTGTGTCATCCCTCCCACTTTCAGATAGGATAAGTCCATTTTCCATTGCCCGAAAAAAGAAGCAGTTAAATTGCTTGAAGAAATTCTAAACCAAGTTACAGCATTATGAATACAACATTGATAAATGCTTCAAAGTTGGCAACCATTGTTAATCACCTTCAAATTAGTTAGTTTTTAAGTGATAAAGTAGAATAATCTAACAACTTATATACTCTCATCTCTAAGATAGAGAAGTATAATAAAAAAGGAAACGCATGGTTTTGTTAAGTTTATCTAAGACCATAGAGTAATATAGAAAAGCAATCATATAACCCATAAGCACGCTAGAAATTCTCAGGAAGATTTACAAATAAAAATCACAAACACTAACTAGATTGATATTGAAAGGAAAAACATGTAAATAGAAGGCTTGAAGTTTAAAACATAGAGAATTAAGGAAACAAACTAAATTTTTTAATTGCAGATATATCTGGACATGGAAAGTCATGAAATGTTCTAATAGTTTTTTCAATTTAGTATATTGATCAGGGTTAAGCAACAACAAAGCAAAGAAAAGACAAGCTGCAAGCAAGATAGAGACAAGCTGCTGCAACATGAGATATCTTGCGTCCTTTGGTGAAATTCTTATCTACAATAACCAACTAAGAAATGGGAATGTGACACTAAATTGGTTTCCGTGTATGGCAACCAAGCTATAAATATACCTGATAGAAAGCATGAGCATTGTTGATTAAAGAATCTCCACCGCTAATGCTCAGGCCACTTACTACATAGCTAATCTCATCTCTTTCTGAACAAATAAGGGGGCAAAAGGAAAAAAATGATATTCTCATAAAACTAAAATTCAAATAAAAATTTCTAAAAATATAGGGCAAGAAAAGTTGAAGCAAAAGTGATAGGAACATAATTTTAAACTTTATACTCATAAGAAATTTTAGTCTTAAATGCATTAAGCAAAATAACAAATTAAGTGTAGAAATATGTAATACTTATATGCAGAGCATACTTGGCAGTTTTTTGATCAAGAATCAACTAATTTAGCTACAAGACTTATGTTATATCTAGAATTTCTCTATTCCCTTATTGATTTTGAAAAGGTTTACTTGGCAAAAATTTGATCATCAATGTTTCTCCACAACAAGTAACTAGTAATTCAAATGGAAGCATTGATCTACTTGCATATTTTAAATGAATTATCATAAACAATAAACAATTAAAAGAGTAGCTAAATCTATACTCTTACAAACACCAGGGTTAGAATCTTTTAGAATCTATTGCGGGGATTGAAACATTACCCTGGGTTACAATTTTTTTTTAGTTAAACTTATAGGTTTTTAGTTAAGTTGTCATATCAAGTTTTAGGTTTCAGATTTCAGCAGTTTCAGTTTCGGGTTTCAAATTCCAGGTTTACCAAGTTTCAAGTTTTTAGTTAAGTTGTGATATCAAAATTTTTACGTTACGTAGGGTTTGTGTGACCAGTGATTGTGAACAATGATTATATATGCAACAGTAAAAGTGAACATTAATTATAAACAGTAAAAGTGAAGAGTAATTGAGAACAGTAATTATGAGCAGTATATCCTATTTTTCTTTTCATAATTTTTCACTTCTACTTCCAATGAACCTCACCTATTCAGGACCTTACAGTTAAATCATTGCCCCTACTATTTTCAGGAATATAGGCAACATGCCTTTCTTACTTGGCCTGCACAGGACTTATCTAATCAAAACTTCTGTTATTCCTGATATAGTTACTATTCACCTCTTGACTACTGAGATAAGGACTGAGGAAGTTTAAGGAGAGTAATTACTAGTTTAGAAAAACAAGACAAGGCCCTACTTTGTTCAGTTCTTCATAGAAATAATTTTATTAAATATAGAAATTTTATAGGACTACCATAAAACTAGCAGGTACTTAAACAGATAGAGACAAGTGTTTACATAGGTGGTATAAACAAATGGAGATAGATGTTTACATAGAGGCGGTATATATATATGGAGACAGGTGTTTACATAGAGGTGGTATCAACAGATGGACTTTACATGGACTAAGAAATGAAACAACAGACTTATAGAAACTTGCGGAGCTGAGACCGTGTGCACGCTTTTGGGGCTCTCTTTTTGCCTCTGGGGTGGAAATGAGAAAGGCTTTTATAGAGAAAATGGGAGAAGAAAAGGATAGGTGGAAAGCATAGGAGAAGAAAAGGGGGGGCCTTAGCGGAGAAAAGTGCCTGTGTGAAGAAGGAAAAACAGTTGGTGAGCAGGTGGAAACGAGGACCGTTGGGGAAGAGCAAAGTATGGCACTTGGAGGATAAGAGTGAAAAAGGTGTAGCTGGAAAGTTATAGTGGTAGTGGAATGTGGGACCCTTAAGCTTCTATCATGTTTTCAAGGTTCTCGTCACCAACAAAATCCACTGAGGGAGTAGCACTGGTTTCCTGGGCTTTATTGAACTTGGCCTGTTGAGTGTAAGAACTATTGGCTTGGATCTCACTTCTTTGGACCATGGCGAGAGTTGTTCTATAAGCTCTAGTAGAATGGGCTGAATTGGCTCATGCTTTATGAGACGATCGTTAGGCTTTCCTTTTGTAGTGTTGTAGTAATGTTGTATGTTGGGTTGTAAAAGAGAAAGGGAAAAATCGGGTACCCATGTCTCTGGGCCAATAAATTTTTTCCGTGTATGTTTCTTCGGCTAGGATGTATTCATTAGGATCTTCTTGTCTATCCCTTGTCCAGTTGGGCCCTTGGACAGAAGCTCTCTAATGTTTGACTTGGTCTGTTAATGATGGAAAAGCATCCCAATCAATATCAAAATTAGTAGTGTAGTCATCAAATTCAAGTTGTCTTCCATTAAGTTCATCAATATCTATTTTAATAAGATGCTTTGTGGGTTGAATCTTCAAATCAACCCATTCTAGAGGAGAACTGTCAATAGTACATATGACATATGTTTCTTCTTCTTCAAGAGCTAAAGAAATAATCTGCCCAAGTTTCTTTGGGAAGTTTTGGATGGAATCAGGATCATGTACCCATAGTTTATAAAGAAGACCATAATCTATTAAGAGGGATGGGGTAATCAATCTACCTTTAATTGTTGGAGGTTCATAGGTATCAATTTTGATATGTACCTTTCTGAAAGAATATACAAGTTGACATTGACACCCGTATTTTTCTGAAGTATCACAAGTCTTGTTCCTCTTTTAACATTTGAGTTTGGGGTTGAATTCTGCTTCATATATAATTGTCATGCCTTTGGGTACATCATGGTGTAAAGTTTTAAGGCTTCATATAACTCAGCAAAAATCTGGAAAGTAGATTTTTCTGCCAAACTACGTATGTAGATGGAAATATCATCAAGAATAGTATTGGGAAAACCCAATATCATTGCTTTTGATGTCCTTTGAGCTGATGTAGCTTTTGATTGGGCTCTTAACTATCCCAAAGTGAAATACTTAGGTCTGTGGATAAGAGGTTCGGACATGTTGGAGCTTGGTATTTTGCTAGGGCTTGTCCATAAGTCTTTTCTGGTTCCTCAATTTCCATTGGTAGGGGTGTGATCGAGCCGAGCCGAGCCAAACTTTTGAATATTTGAGCTTGATTCGTTTATAATTGAGCCAAACTCGAGCTTTATTTAACGAATATATTCATGACTCATGAGCTTATTCGAGCTTTTATCGAGCCTAAACGAGCTTAATAAATATAAATCATAAATTTAAATATTTATTAAAAACTAAATTATATATTTAGAGAAAATTATAATAATATTATTAAAATTTATAATTTTATTCTAATAAATAAATTTAATATATTTATCTATATTATCATAAGTAGAGTGTAAAATCTATAAATTCAATATCAAAATTATTTTTTTTTTATTTAAAAGTTGCTTAATGAGCTTAACGAACGTGTTCACGAGCTAACGAGCCGAATATTGCGAAGCTTGAGCTTGATTTGTTTATTTTAACGAGCCTCATTAAACGAACTCAAACGAGCTTTTATCGAATCAAGCTTCGAATAGCTCGCGAACGGCTTGGTTCATTTACACCCCTATCCATTGGTGCTTGTCCACTAGTTTTAATTTGAGTGCTAATGAAGAAATTAGGACCGAGGACCGTTCTTGCTGAAGTAAAGGCTTCTTCTTGAGAATAGAAACCTTTAAAGGATGGATGCTCACATCTTTGGATAGTAATAGTCACTTCTTCCCAGTCATGATAAACCCCTGCTTATGTACCAGAGTAAACCACATGGTAAGAAAACTTCTTGCCTACTAGTTTTTGTAGTGTTGTTTGAAAGTAATTAGCTAGGGCATTGATAATAGCTATCTTATAATTCGAACTACCTGGGATAGTAGGAATGTTCCATATGTTGTCAAGTATACAAGTTTGTATATGGTCAAGCTTTTCTCTTGCTGTAAAATGGAATTGTTCCTCATATCTAGTAAACTGTTAGAGTTCCTGATAGCCAAACCTCATGATTTTTATGGCAAAATTTTTTACTTTCTTTTGTCTATCCATACCTGTAGAAGTAAGGATGCTAATATAAAAGTTTAGAAAGTGTAAGTCTTTTGTAATTAAATACCATCCTTGACTGGCCACGTTTCTGTTCTGCTCCCTTATTAACTATAAAAGTGGGGCTCCTATGTCTAGATGTTGATCTCTGGATGGCTCCTAAAGTTAGTAGTTGGTTTATATGCATCTTACATTCGTCAGTTTCCCAATTTGTATATCATAAATTTTGAGCTTTAATTGTGAGATCTGGATTAATTATTGATAGTTTGCAATAGACTTTGTCTTTATCCCCGTATTTAGTAGGATTTTCTCCAATAATTTTTAGTTTTTCTAATCTCAAAATGAGAAAGTCTAGATCATGTTGATGAGAATTTATTATTTGAAGCAATTATCGTGGAAGTAGGGGATCAAACGGGATAGTCCAAGTGCCATCAAAAAGCTCTAGTACAAGGCTTGACTAGCCAAGTAACTCTAGTTCTTTCTGATCTTGATATTAAGACAGGGCTATAGCACATGATTGGCTATTAGGCTCTCTTGACTGTTTCTGGCATGTTTAGTAGAACATTGACAAGAAGTATTATCATCAGGGGATAATATTTCTAAGACTGGTTTGTTAGTTAAAGGATGAACAATAGATGGGTAATTTGATACTATGAGTGATACTATGGGTGAGGAAAAGAAAAGAGCATAATCTTTTGTTAGAAGGAAAGCTCTATCAGGTGCCAAAAGAAAATTTAGTCCTAATATTAAGTGAATATTCGGATGTAATAAGGGTTTAATCTAAAGTTTAGAGAGTGGAAGTGGTGTTGCTATATTGGCTTCAATTGTCGTAAAACCTAAATGTATATTAGTAACAAATTGTGTACAAGCTAACTGTTGGCCATCAAGCTGAGTACTGATTAATGGTTGTGAAGCTATTTTTATAAGAGTTTTTGGTAATATTGAAAGAAGAGTGGCTTCATCTATGGTAGAGTTAGTAGCTCCACTATCTAAAAAGACATGTAATGTAAATTCTTGTCCAAGGATGTTTACAAGACATTTGACTTTAATATCTGGAGTTTTTCTTGTGTTACAAATACTAGAGGCTTAGCTTTAATAAAAACTAGATCTGTATCTAATGGTGGTGTAATGGAGAGTTGCAAGCCTTTACCTGTATCAGAGACTTTTGTATTAGATGAAGTAAGGAGGTTGTTTATTTTTTTATCCATGCAATCAAGTTTTGTTTCTAGTTGATTTATACGAGTTTCTAATATAGAGACCCTTGTTTCGAGTAAAAAGTTTCTAGTACTGCCCTTAAATGGCTGACTCGTAGGTATTGAAATGGAAAATAATTGCTGCAGGCATAAGTTACAGGCTTAATTTCTACAGATCTTACATGTGCCTCTTTTGTTTAAAGATGGTTAATAACTACAAAAAAAAAGATGGAATGCTATCAGTTCTAGTTTTTAGTATCCAATCATGTAGACAATTAAGTTCTTCTATAGGTTTAGCACTAACTTGTCTTAGCATTAAATTTGTATTATTGGGAAACTCTTCCCATAATTCTTCTAGATTATCTAAGGGCAAGTAATCTTGTGTTTCAAGGTTATGAGGGTAAGAGGGATATAAATAAGAATTCACTAGGTTGTAATCAGAAGGAGGTACTTCTTCCACATCATCTACAGAAATAATAAAGTATATTGAAGATGTATCAAAGATATCTGATTGTACTTATGCTAAGTCAAGATTGGTGCAGGTGACTAGCTTAGCTTCCCTTGTATATAGATTTTTTTTATTTGGGCAAGCAGAAGATAAATGCCCAAGTTCATTACAAGCAAAACAAGTAATAGTATTAGCATAAGTTTTCTTTAGTTTTAATTTTCTCACATGTTTATCTTTATTGAGATATGGTTTCATTTCTCTCCTTTTTCTCACATAGTATGTTTTCTTAGGTCTTACAGTTTTATGGTTTGGTGCAGTGTTTGGGTGCTCTTGATGGAATGTGCCTATTGTTAGTTCGCGTTTTAGGTTGAGAAAAACCATATTGTTGAGGGTGTAAATTTGACTACAAAATCTATATTGTTGATTTTAAGTTATTTTTTTATATGAATATAGATACAGTTTTCTTTAAGTATAGAAATAATGTGTTGAATACGTACTCCAATATTGTCATATTATGGTGCTACTTTCATATCCGTCCAGGCTTTATGTATTTCTTTCCCTAAATCTCCTTGAAGCTTACTAAAGAGTCTTTCTTCTAATTTTGGAGTACAATAGTTTCCTAAAACTGCTGTTAATACTAAGAAGTCATTACAAAAAGGTTTGATCCAATTTCAACTAAAGAGTTGTAATTGTTCTAAGTCACTCATGGCTTCTCTTTGTCTTATGTCTAATCCTGTGTTAGCATCCCCGACTGTAAATAGCCTATGTATTGTATAGCAAAAATTAAGTATGTTATTTCCTTGTGAAGAAATTCTTGTTATCTCCTCTGGATAAATTGTTTTATAGGCTTCCCATGTGGCTCTGGCAACATCTCCTAGGTAATTTTCTCCAACCCGTATCATGGCTTCACCAGATTCTATATCTAGTTCATGTTTGGCTTGGTAATCTCTTTTAACAGAGATTATCCATTGTTCTAAATCGGTATCATAAAGTTGTAGGCCATCACATTCTCCAAAATTTAGTAAGACTGAGTTTTTACCAAAATAAGTAACTTCATGTGGTCTTCATTTTCATATTGTTCTTAACAAAGGATTATTATTGGTATATAGAGTAATCTTTGTTCTTAGAGAATGACCTTCTCCATAATCCATAGTTCTCATAAAACTTTCAGGATATCCTACTTGTAAAGATTGTGGTCTAAAATTGCTAGTGCTACTGGATTCATTAAGTTAACATTAGAGAAGTATTTTTTAGCTATGATATTATGATTTCATCAAAATATAACATCCAATCAACCTCTAATTTATGATATAAAAGGTCAAACTTTTCTAATTCTATTAAATCTTCTTTAGTAAAATAGATGGCTATTTCAAATGGGAGGTAAACATATTTATTTAAGTCTTCATAAAATAAACAGTTAGCCTCATTATTTTGGTTTGTATGGTCTGGAGAATTGTTACATTCTATGTTCATTAAATTCATATTAGTTTGATTATCATCACGCTCCTCTTCTTGTGATGTTGAAGGTTTATAATTATGAAATCTTACTATAGAACTACCATGCCTATTTTGATAAATAATAGATTTCATTGGTTATAAAGTTTATATTTTTTTATTTAATTCTAGATTAAGGGTCCAGTCTAGTCCAACACTATAAAATTTGTAATAGATATTTGGTTGTAATAAGATCACTATAATTCCTTCTTTAATAAGTGTTTTTTTATGGATATCATCAATTCTCGTATTCGTACATCTTTTTTCTCTTTTGTTTAATAGTCATTGGTGATTTGGGGGATAAGAACTATATTCTTATTATCCTGAGTTTGTTTTTTGAAAAACAACTATTTGAATCTCTTTTTGAGAATCATACATCCTTTATTAATGTACGGACAGCTATATCTCAAGTACAAGTTTAGATTCGATCTCAATAGGAAAATAGAGCACTTGATAATATATTTTCACATATCAAGAACTACGAGATCGCCCTTTTCATTCTAGGGTGACGAAGGGATCGCATTGTTCGAGTTTTTTTTCATAATTTTGCTAGACGTTTGGTGAAAGCAACGATCAATAGAATTTCCTTCCTTTCCCAAAAAAAAAAGAATGTGAAATGCTTTTTCCTTTCTACTTGGACCAAGAGATTGGATCTAGTCATAAGAAAAATACTTGTATAAATAACTCATTTCTTGGTCTTCGACCCTCTTAATCACTACTAGAGTCACCCCTATCACTGCAATAGGATGTATTTATTATCTATCCCTTGACTCGAAATGAGAACAAGTTTAAAAGATGATATCTTAAAGTGCCCTAGGGTTGGACCAAAAGGGTCGCTTAATGCTTTGTTTTTTTCTTTCCATCTTCTATCAGAGTTATTTCATGAGTAAAGTAGAGAAAAATCTCCAATCATAATTTAAATTTTACATGCAATCCCCACTCATAAAAAATTTTGTTTCCGCTCCCTGCATGTAAAGTTTTATTTGCTTCAACTCCCTCATGCAAATATTGTGACCTAATTGTCCCTCAAATTTTTTAGGTACAAAAAGTCCAAAAATAAGTATAATTCTCTTAAATTCAGCACTTTATATTAGAATCGAGTATATTTTTTATTAAATTGAGAATATTTTTTCCTGTTTTAATATAATTCCTCCTAAATTCAATATTATTTAAAGAAAATCTAGTATATTTTTTATCCAATTAAGTATCATTTAAAGAAAATCTAATATATTCTAGTATATTTTCTATTAAAATTGCCCTTCATATTTTTTAGGTATAAATAGTCTAAAAATGAATATAATTTCTATTAAATTTAGCATTTTAAACTAGAATTGAGTATATTTTCTATTAAATTGAGCACGACTTTTTTTCTATTTAATATAATTCCTCCTAAATTCAGCACCATTTGAAGAAAATCTAATATATTTTCCATTCAATTGAGTATCATTTAAAGAAAATCTAGTATATTTTCCATCCAATTGAGTATCATTTAAAGAAAATCTAGTATATTTTCCATCCAATTGAGGTGGAAAAAGAATTGTACTCAATTTGATAGAAAATATACTAGATTCTAGTTAATGTACTGAATTTAAGAGAAATTATACTCATTTTTAGACTTTTTATACTTAAAATATCAAGGGCAATTATGTAAGTATATTTGACTAGGGAGTGGAAACAAAGATTTGTTCCAATGAGGATTGCATGCAAAATTATGTTTGCCAATGGGGACTGCATGCAAATTTTCTCTTATTTCATGAAGACCCATCATGATGAGGGAAAAAGGGGTATTTCATAAAGATCCATCATGCAGGCCCGGCTGAAGGTATAGGCCAATAAGACCTATGCCTAAGGCCCCAATAAAATTAGGGCCCATTAATATTAATTTTTTAAAAAATATATTTAATAATTGAAATTTAACTTTAATTAGAACTTTTATTTCCGCTTCGATTTCCGTGCACAATAATATACATTGTACCGCTATCAATTGAAATTGCCACTTCAATTTCCTACTGTGCACATGGCACAACCATCTATTGAAGATTGCCGCTTCGATTTCCATACACAGTAATGCACTGTATAGCCATCTATTTCAACGGAAAAGCGAAACTTCAATTAATTATATAATTCTCCTAGAATTCTATATAAAATTACCACTATAGAATTTGATTTGCTTGTATTTTCATTCTCTAAATCTCATCCTGCTCATATTTTCATTCTCTAAGTTTCATTCTCTGTAATTTGTATTTTTTTTTTTTGTTCCTCATCGTTTCGACGATGATTCTTTCAATCTCAGAATACGACAAAACGCCCTTCGCATTCCTCAATCGCCGGGGTAATATTTTTTTTTAATCTTTTCTTGATTCTTGAAATGTTCTTTATTATTCTGTATAAATAATAAATTATGAATGAAATGGATCCAAATATGGTTGGAAAAATAGATTATTAGCAATTGTATGAATTTTTTTTTTCATTTTTCCTCTCTCGCAAACAAATTACTACCATCGACAAACCTGATTTATGCACTTATCTTATTTATTATATATTTTTTAAGTATAGTTTATTATAAAATATAAACTACTTAAATTAACTGATTCAAATCAAATTTAATATTTTATATTTTTTATTATATTTATTACTCAGTGATCAGTTTGAAATATCATCAAATTAAAACTACACGCGTAAATCAGGTTTTATTGTTCATTTAATTCTAAGTAATTTTATTTTGATAAAATAATAGGGACTTATGTTTTATTTTTTAATATTATTTTAATATAAATATGTCTATGAAAAAAATATGATTATGAATATATGAAACGTATGAAAAAAAAAGAAAAATAGAAGAATTTATTCAATCTAAAAAAGGCTCACTCAGTAGATTTATTATTAATAATCAAAATCAAAACTCAGAAAATAATATAATTAAAATTTTAAATGAAAAACTAATTGAATTTTCACCGAAAGATAATATTTTAGGACAAAAAGAAATCTATCAAAAACTTTCTAATGATTACAAATTAAATTCATCAAAATATTAATATTAATGAAGGAAAATAATTATAATTCAGAAGAAGAAAAAGACGACTTAATAGATCATGAAGATAAATTTTTTAATAATATTGATGAAACTATTATTCAAAATATATATGATCCAGCACAATGGAAAAATATAAATACAAATTTAATAGATTTATTAGTTGAAAAGGGTTCAATTAGAGAAATCAATAATTCTTTTCCAAATTATGATAATTCTAGACATTTTTCTATAATTCATTATATTCAAAAATTACCAAATGGAGAAAAATACGATAGAAAATGGTTAATAAATTCAAAAGAATTAGATAAAGTATTTTGTTTTTGTTGTAAATTATTTAGTCAAAGATCAATTATAATTCAATTAACAAACGAAGGGTGGAAGGGTGTCGTGATTGGAAAAATCTTAGTGTCAAGCTTAAAAGTCATGAAACAAGCAGTGAACATATTATAAATATGAATATTTGGTTTGATATTGAAATGAGATTGCTTAAAAATAAAACCATTGATCAAAATTTACAAAAAAAAAAAAAAAAAAGGAAAAAGAACATTTGAAGAATGTATTAATAAGAATTATTGCTATAGTTAAAAATCTTGCAGAAAATAATTTGCCATTTCATGGTACAAATGAGAAAATTTATCAAGATAACATTAGAAATTTTTTAGGTTTAATTGAAATGATAGCAGAATTTCATCATATAATACAATAACACCTTAAACATATTCAAAATGGTAAAATTCATAATTATTATTTTGGTCATAATATACAAAATGAGTTAATAAATATATTAGGAAAAGAAGTAAATAATATTATAATTAAAAAAATAAAAGAAGCAAAATACTTTTCAGTTATATTTGATTGTACTCCATGTAAGTCATCAAGAACAAATGTCTCTTATATTAAGATGTGTAGATATTTCAACAAGTCCAATCAAAATAGAAAAATATTTTATAGAATTTTTAAAAGTAGATGATACAAGGAAAAGATCTTTTTGATACGCTTATTAATATAATAAAAAAATTGAATTGGATGTAAATGACATAAGAGGATAAGGATATGATAATGGGGCTAATATGAAAGGTAAACAACAAAGTGTACAAAAGAGATTGTTAGATATAAATTCTAGGGATTTTTATACACCATGTGATTGTCATAGTCTTAATTTAGTACTATGTGATATGACTAATTCTTGTTCTAGTGCTATAACATTTTTTGGTGCGATACAACGTATTTACTCATTATTTTCTTCTTCTACAAAAAGATGAAAATTTTTACAAAACCATGTTTCTAATTTAACTCTTAAACCATTATCACAAACACGTTGGGAAAGTCATCTTGAAAGCGTTAAAGAAATAGAATATCAAGCTCCACAGATAAAAGAAGTTTTATATAAACTTGCAGAAACTAGGGATGATCCTAAAACAAAAAGTGAGGCAAATTCTTTAGCAACATATGAGTTTGAAAATTTTAAATTTTTATTAGGTATGATATATTATTTGCAGTTAACACTGTTAGTAAATTTTTACAATATAAAGATATAAACATTACTATTGCATTAGATCAGTTAAAAGGTCGTGTTTCTTTTTTTAATGATTATAGAGAAAATGAATTTATATCTGCTGTGATTTCCGCCAAAGAGATTGCAAATGAAATGAATATGGAACCAAACTTTTGTGAAAAACGTGTAATTAGAAGAAATAAACAATTTGATGAGAATAAAATTAATGAAGTGAAACTTTCACAGAAGAATCTTTTAAAATTAATTACTTTAATTATATTATTGATCATGTTTTTTTTAAAATAAATGAAGATAATTTTAATTTTTTATATGATGTAGAAAAGTTAAAATTGCTTGATGATGAGTTTTTAAAAATAAAATGTTTAAATCTTGAAAACTTTTTAACACATGATATGTTATCTGATATTGATGGTTTAGATTTATTTTTAGAATTAAAAGTTTTAAAAGAAATAATAAATCCAGAATTAAAAAATACACTTGAGGTATTGAACCTTATAAAAAAATTAAATTCTTTTCCTAATGCATGGATAACTTATAAAATATTATTAACTATACCTGTTAGTGTGCAGAAAGATGTTTTTCAAAATTAAAATTAATAAAGTCTTATTTACGTTCAATAATGTCTCAAGAAAGATTAAATAATCTAGCAATTTTATCAATTGAAAAAAATATTATCAAAACTCAAATATAAAAATTTAATTAATAATTTTGCATCTCAAAAAATTAGAAAACTAAATTTTACATAAAAATTTATTTTAAATTAATATTTTATTTTTTTAAAATAAAATTTAAATCCACTATTATTGGTCCCAAGTCCGAATGAAAAGGGTGAGGGAATTTTTTTAAAAAAAAAAATATTAAAAGCCTAAATGATTTTTTTTTTGGCCTAGGGCCTCATAGAACCTTGAGACGGCCCTGCCATTATGATGTAGGAAAAAGGGGAACAAGCACACTTAAAGAGCAAAGTATTGGAGAGAATTATATGTTACATTCGGGAAGAATGAATCACTCCCGAAAAAGAATCCATACATCCAGTTTAGTTATGATATGATGGTAATTAACAGAAAGTTGCATGCAGAGCAGCAACCTTAAAAGTTGTATATTCTTTTAAATCAAATATTGTTCAAAAGAGACTTAGTTTTGGACTTGATTCAAAATAAATTAAGAGTACATTAATACAAAACATTAAATCAAATTTTGTTTACCAATTTAAAGTTCTTATTTCTGTTTATGTTAGTCTATAAAATAAAGCTAATAGCATCTTGTCTGGCATTTAAGTTTTCAAAGAGGCAAATAAAGGACGGGCTCATAACAAGACGCAAATTACCATTGTAAAGCATCGATGAAAAACAACTAAAAGAGATCGCAAAATAGCGATTATATTCTTGTTCAAAAGCCACCTAGACTGCACTGATTTACATAGACATACAATTTTAAAGAAGGCATTGATTTACAAAAAATAGAGACCTAAGTGATGAGTTTGTCATACAATATTAATGAATGCATTGCTCTACGACAAATAGAAGAAAAACAAAACTGCATATGATTGCACTTACCGCAATGGCATCGCACCTATCACAAATGGCACAAGTTTACTAGTCATGCAAGACTGAAGAAACCTGGAGGTTAATTGACTACAAAGAATGTTGAATTAGCTATCAATGAGTTGAAATTCAACAAGTGTAAGCAGTTTCTTTGAAAAATAACTACATTGCCACACACAAAAAAAAAAGACTAGCTCAAAACCCTAAACTATAAACCCTAAAGACTTGGTTGTTTTGTTGTTGTCCCCATCATGCAAAATGAAAATCATCCTCGTAGCCATAGTCTTCATCTCCATAGTCATAGCCTTCATCTCTACCTCCCTTGTGATCATCATAACTACCATCATAATTATCATCCTTGGATGCTTCTGGCCCATCATCATCCTTGTTATATGGATCATCTGCATGATCATCCTTCCCGTCGGGAGTTTCACAAGGATCACCGGCATCTGATTCAACTTTTTGCTTCTTCAAACTGTCTTGTTCAGGCTGTTGAAAGGCATGATCAATATATCATTGAATGCAATCTAAAAGAGAATGAAAGTAGATGTATAGTTTATTTCATGATGATGTTCAAAGGATATAATTTTATATGATTATTATCAAATATAGAATCATCTATACAAGTCCTAAAGTCGTCACTAAAATTCCAAAAATATCAAGTTGCCAAGCAATAGATAAACTACAGGTTGTGGCAACTAACTTGCCTATAGAACCACTTGATTTAGCCAAACATATGCAATCTGATTGTTGACCAGAGTCATCATATTCTCTTGAATTTTTTTTAAAGCACACCCACATAAAGTTTGCACATTCACCATGTGGAAAATTACTATGATTGAACAAAAGCTAGAAGCACCTAAATGAAAAGCTTGGCAATATTGTAAACCAATTAAAGTTTTCATAACATAACTTGAAAAAGATTACCACTGCAATCCTAGATTTGAATAAGAAAAATATCACAAAAGCAAATTGAAATTTTTTATTGGTTCAATCACTTTAAATAATTATAGCATATGGATGAAAGTATGATTCTTATTAAATATAAAAGGAAAGGAAGCAGAAAGTACAGTGAACAAAATTTCCAGCGCTTCATAGTTGACTTTTGAGCTGAAAGTCTGAAACAAAACATTATGTTGATTATCAAAATATGAAAATTATTAGCATCCATGACTAATTTGTCTCTTGATGGACATTCAATATCAAAAGTGCATATAATAACAAAATCATCCATACCTTTCTCTTAAGCATCTGACGTGTTGCTTCAAGAGGAGTCTTTGCATGCAGTCATATTTTTAGCTTCTTCAGAGTTTTTGTTTCCTTTCCTGCAACCAAGATAGCATGATAGGAGGAAGAAAAAAATTGTACAAAAAGGGGAAAAAACAATCAGACAAAATATATTTTGAATGTGAATTTGGTAAAATATTTTCAAGATTTTCATTGTGCGAGAAGCAACCAATAGTGGACAAAATTGGGGAAACACATCCACCCCAGTTAACTTCTGCTCATGTTTCTGCCCAAGGAAACACATGCTAAAGGAGCAACTGGATGGCAAATCAGATTCCATTATTGCTCAGATAAAGATCTTTTTACTTAACAGCCAACTCTTGATTTGTTGCTTAGTACTACTATAAGCTTATTAGCTTTAATACATTTTAGGTATTCATAGTTCATATCCCCAAAATGCATTGGGTGCCAACCTCTATTGTATATCCACATGGTTTGGCATCAAGACCATGCCATAGTCAAGGCAAGAAATGGAACTGATCACAGGACTGCGACACTAAAACTTTTAGCAAAGGAAGGTTGGACTAACACTAAACATCTACCATGAAAAAAGGAAAAACACTATTCTAAATTATTTAGATGAATAACTACGGGATATGTATAAATTACATAGAAAGTGGAATATGAATATACACCAAATAAAAGCACATATTATATAATATGCAATTAATACTAATTTTGCATCAATCAAAAAGTACACAAAAAGTATATCATATTAATTAGCACCGTTCTGGATTTTGCTAGAGCTGCAGCAGTTGCTTCTGCAAGTTCCTTCGCGGCTAGCAAATCTTCTGAGCCATTTGCAAACTTCGCTTCATATGCCTCCTTGACAACTGCAGCAGCAGGTTCCTTTGCTGCTTGTTCCTGCTCAACATTTATGTCATGATATCAAATCTAATATTCAAATGAAAAGAATTTATGAACATTCAAGAAATTTACTCTCACCTCAAGATACTCTTTGTTCATTTCTTCCCATATAATCTTTTTAAGTGCCTTCTCTTTCTCAGTGTGCAGATATCCATTTACCTAACGAAAATGATTTTTTTTAGAAGGAACAAAAGTTCTTGGCATGCTGACAACATAATTATTTTTCACAACATGGAGATGTTATGAGTTTGAAGTTTAAGCAATTCACGCCCAAAATTGTTAACACGGACGACATACCTCAGCATCATCAATGTCAGAAAAATGATCACTCCCATCATCTTCCGAGTCTTCATTGAAAGTTGATGGGTCAATCAACTCATGACCTGCAGAATCTTTCGAAAAGGAGGGAAAAATTACAAAGACAAACTACTATTAGTGCTCCAAAATAAAAAAAAATAAAAAAACAGTCTAACTTCATAAACTTTCTAAATAAAAAGGTGTATGGGTTTTCCATCGTACTAGCACTTTCAACTTCCTTTGATTCATTTGATGTTTTTCCTTCAACCCAACATATGGAGTCATATTAACATCAAAGTTTCCCTCGTTATGTAATAGGCCGTTGCACACACACATTTAGGTACCAACTAAGGTTCTTATTAAAAACAATTCATGAAAAGCTCAGGAAAACTACATGTTTGCATGCATGGAAACTTGGAAATTCTTCCATGTCAATGTAAAAGCTAAGCTGATTTTGTAGATTCAATGGTGATTCTAGGCTCTATTAATGCATTTACCAAATTTTGGAAAAAAAAAAAAAGAAGGAAGGATAAAAAAGATAGATTAAAAATGACAATATAAGGTAGATATCCCAAAAACTCTAAAAAGTAGAATATACAAGGGGCTCCTTAAAATATCAAGTTTTCAGGAAAAGTAATGTATTAATCATAGGTATCTATTATTGGTGCTAATGTTAGTTGATGTGCCCAGCGCCCTAACAAACAATATCATATATCCAAGCTGCTAAATGCCAAAGTAGGGATATACATATGAGGTCCAACTTTATAGTGGAAGAAACTGAAAACGTCACTGCATTTACCAATCGATCAGCTGTTCGATCAAATATCAAAATTTGGGTTGATAGACCATGATGGTCAATCTATTTTACAACTCCCATATAAAAATTTGGGTTGATTTGGTGCAAGAATTCATGTATTACTATGACTAAATTTCTTTTGGTATTGATATTGTGTTTGTTGTTTTGCTGCCAAGACTACTGTGGATAGTGGAAAGAACTTATTGGAGTTGGTGGAGTTGGTGAGCTAGGTTGAGTTGATATTTTTTTGGTTGTTTTACATCAATTTTAAAAATCTAATGATTTAAATGAGAAATTGTTCATAGTAAGAATCAAATATCAAAGTAATCACTACTAACTTCCTTGACTTCATATTTGAAGTAGTTCATCGAGTATGGAAGCAGTTCACAAAATGATTTTGAGGATAATTTTGTCTTTTTATTAATTAATCCTCTATGTTTAATTTATCCTTCCAATAAAGCACGTCGAAGGAAATATTAAATTGTATGTCTACCCGCCCCCTCCATCTCCCCATATCATAAGATGATGGATAGTTTTTCAAATTCAGCTCTTCTTATTATCTTATTAGCATCCACCACTCTCTAATTCATCCACCCAACTAAATAGGCCCAACACTTGTGTGACTAATTTAATATGCATCTTCAGCGATTTGTGGTTTCTTTCAAGATTTAAAATCTCAACCCGTGCCGAGGTTTCGGTATCATATAGTGCAGTGCCAATATGATTTTGATACAAAATATATATATATATATATATATATATATATATATATATATATATATATATAATTTAAAAATAAATTGTATATTAACATTATGTAACTTGATAGCATACATTTATCAAAACTTCTGAAATAAAGGATACATTTATCACGTAACGACGCACACGCACGATTCCTTCTGTCCAAAATCATCGCTATTCCAATGTCAGTTTCAGTGCACGGGCAGAACGGTAAGTTCAAATTCAGTCACCAATACTGAAACTCACTTGAAAATTTTAGGAGGGAGAATATATGATTGATTGAAGGTGTCCAACATTGTGAAACAAAAGTCAGTTTTAATATTCCAAAATGTTTAACAGCTTAGGAGAGGCATCTAACTTGTCATACTGCATAAGAATAAATTAATTCGCAATAGGGGAAAATCATATCTTAACTGATTCAATAATGAACAAAAGTAGAAGATAAATGCAAACAATAAAATTTTGTTAAGCTGATAACTCACAGTGATATTTATATGCTTCTCATTTGTTTGCTGGTTATCTGGGTTGGATTCATCTGATAATTTTATTTTTTTTCCATCCTCTGCTTCTCAGCATGTTGAAAGGCTGGAGGATCAGCACCACCTTGAAGTCCCCCAGATTTTTTAATGAACTGACAGAAATGAAGAATATTTCCTATGTTTACAACTCTTGGCAACATAATAAATCACTAATGTGTAAAAAAATCAAGATGTACCTCATCATAACATTCCTTGCAAAGTCCATGAGCAAAATGAGGTGCATTAGTTTCTTTGTGTTGACATAAAACTTTACCAGGCTTAGGTAATTGATTGGATGGAGATTCTCCATCTAGATCTTCAGCCCTAGAAAGGAACTCCTCCATCTGCACACAAACAAAAAAGTTAGTAAGGATGTAATCAACTTCCTTTTAGAAACATTTGCTTGCCAAAACATTTTACATAAGAGTATGTGAGCCCAGTGGGATTCTTCAAGGACTCCAAATAAATTTACTGTGCAGTTGCTGCTGGAGTTTGAGATATATCAAGCTATCATACTTTTATACTTTCTCCATGTTTACCCATACTCCTAAGTCTCAAACTAATGTTCCCTACATTGATAATTGCTTTGTTTAGATATATTAAGGAAATTCCTATGAAACGCACCTTGATCAAATATCTATGAAGCCGTCTATAGTGGATTGCTCGCCCAATTTACTATGAACCTTTTTTTGAAATAATAAGTAGCCGTTAAGCTTAATTAAATCATCAAGTTTTATTTCATTTCATGATTCGACACCATGTATTTGACACTCTTGTTAATTTTGTTCACTAATAAATACTTGATTATCATGAGAGCAGCCCCAAGCAACAGAACTTACAAGAGATTGCCCTCATGTTCCTACAGATGTAATTACTAATAGTATGAAACTGGTGTTCATAATTATTGATGCTCATGTCAACCATGGGATGGTTTTCTAACAATTGATACTAATTATAGTTGCGTGAACTATGCCCTCAAGTTTTCAATTAACTGGAAATTGGGCACCAATACAAACTCTTTGAGCAGCAAACATATGGAAGTCTTGAGAATTTGGTTTTCATAAACAATAATACTAAACAAGAACCTTTTTTAGACAAAACATCCAGCATATTTGAGTTAGCTCATAATTGGTGATTGTTTCTTAGTTTCCTAAAAATTGATACAAATTATAGTTATATGAACTATATGCTCAAGTTTTCAATTACATAATCCAAATTGAGCTAATAAATTGACATGAATAGAAACTCATTGAGCATGATACACACAGAATTGTTGAATATCTGTCTTTCATGATTGACATCAACTTGACTGATAAGCGCCTTTCTAGACACAATTTATAGGATATTTGAGTTAGCTCATAGTTGGTTGGATATCAGTGTCGCTCAAACTTGAGTTAGTATATAAGCTACGACATCTTTAAGGAAGACATGGGGATCTTTTTTTAATCTAAATCTCATGTTTTAGTATTAGCTTTTCCAGATATTGATGAAAAAAGTTCATGCAAACGAGTTAGATTCAAGGTTTAGTTACAAGATTCAACTAACTAGCTATTGAATAAGATACTTGGAAATTTTGTCATCTCTTTCATGTAATCCCACACCCAAGATAATGTGGAAGCACATCTAGTGATTCTTTTCATTACGACCTAAAAATAGTACATTGATTACCTCAATTTTTAAGAGTATCTTATGAATATTATTGATGTCACACTGAAATAACTGTGTAACAAACAATCATGAGATGTATAATTCTGGCATATAAATTGATCCTGTCCGAAAATCGAAGAGACGGGAGCTGAGAATGTGGCGCTCCTGTTGACCGTGTGTAGACTCCGCTCGGACCTACAACCACAGACCACATCAGTGTCGAGCCAGGGAAAGGGTCCCAGGCATTGGCCCTCCGACGCTCAAGTCAGTCACCGGCGATGAATATGGAAGCGGAGCAACAAGAAGTGAACAGTAGCAACAACTATTGCGCGTACCTCCGCTTAAGCTTGGATCCCCTTTTATATAGAGCTTCTGTAGTGCACGTGCACACTTCCCAAGGCGTGCACGTTTCTCAAAGCTTTTCTTGAAAAGACGTGTTAGTAAAGTGTCCCTGACACAGTACCTTAACGGCCGAGCATATCTCTGAAGTGACAGTGGAAGCTTCCGCCGTACGATCTTCTGTCTGATCATGCCGCCTGCCAGTGGCACTAGCTCCCAAAAGAATGTCGAACGATGGCGTACTGTTGTCTGTTGCTGGGTCGAGCGGGATAGTCACTCGGCTCGGGTCTCCCCTGTCTGCTCGGCTGATGAGTTTGCTACCTGGCCGAGCGGGATAGCCGCTCGACCATTACTTTCACTGTCTGGCTGATGAACTTGCCGCCTGACCGAGCGGGATAGCCGCTCGGCCGTAATAGCCGCTCCGCTGTTCTGTTCCGAGTATTGATGTAAGGTCGAGTGGGGTAGCCGCTCGGCCCGGCTTCTGCATATACTTGGCATTTGTTCCTTTATTGAGCGTCGGATGCTAGGTGAGTTGCCGAGCAGAGTTACATCGGATCGGGTCTTTCTCCTCCAAGTCGGGCGATCCACCCCCAATCGGCCGGTGATAACAAAGCGTTGACCGCCTTGACTTTGACCTCCACCGTGGCCATGACACTCCGCGGGGTGGGTCCCTCCTTATCACCGCATCACATGTCTTCCCTTCAAGTCTAGTCGAAGGAGGCTGCAAGCCCGACTAACTGGATAAAGTTGTTTGTGAAGCCTTTCTTCCGATCAGCTGGTGACCTTCCTTGGACTCCGATCGGCAATGACATGGCACGACGGTCCGATGTGTGACGGCTCTTAGTCGATCGGTTTGCTGCAGAATGTCGATCGACGCTAGGTCTGCTCCCTTAAGCCAATTGGCACGATGAGCATTTGTACTTGGAAATTTCTCCTCCGGCCTCCTTGGATGAGCGCGACCTAGGCTTACGTCACTCGGATTTCTGGGAAGTTGTGCAAATCCCAACGCAAGGCTGAGTGTGCAAATCCCAGCGCCACGTGTCCTGTTCGTTGTCGCCGTATGCCTGATGTGGCAGACATTGATGTGACGCTTGGTGGTTTAAATTTGACGGCCCGATCCTTGCCTACATTTTCACGACCTAGATTGGATAGTTTCAGTCGGCCAAGCCTGAGGCTTATAAGCCCGCCGCATCGCTTCCTTCGCACACTTTACCTTCTTCGCGTGCTTTCGGCGACCTTGCTCTATGTTCCTATGTGATTCACTCTCCGACGATCCTCCGGCGACTTCTCCTTTCCTGCTTCTCCGGCGACCTTTATCCCATAAGCCTACTTCCAATCGCATCCGCCTTCGATCTTTTTTGGCTTTTCTTTTTGCTCCAGCGGCACTACAAAAAAAACTGCAAACGACAACTGATATTATCCGTTGTCGTAGGGTAAAAAAATCGTTGTAACTGAGGGTGTTGTATAATGTATTACCCTACGACAACGGTTTTGAATCCGTTGTCTTTGTACACATTTGACAATGGTTTTTATCCGTTGTTGTTTATATGCCCAAAATTTGGCTAAGAAGGATACGACAACGTTTTAAAACCGTTGTGGTAGATAATTTCAACAACAGAAATAAACCGTTGTGGTAGATACGTTTTACAACAGATATAAATTGTTGTGGTAGATAATATTTGACATGTTTTGTTTTTTTTAACAACAGTTTTAATATATTTTACAACGGATAAAATCGTTGTCTTTTATCACTTTTTTACAAAAACAATTCGTTGTGGTTTACCTAGTTTTTACAACATTTATAACTGTTGTCTTTAATGTTCATTAATACCAAACAACCAATCTTATTTTACTATAAGCAAACCACCAATACAAAACTAAATATTTACTACATTAAATCCAAAATAAACATCCATATATAATTCATCTTGTAGCCACATATACAAAAATATACAAAATGAGTTGTTACTCATCAAAATACACATGTTTTCCATTACTCTCCATATACACTAAATCACATGTTTCCCCTTTGCTGTTCTCCATATGGATTTTAATTTACAAAATAGCAAGGCAAGCTACATCTAACAAAGCTCACTTCTTGCATCAAAAAAACTCAAGCCGCCTCACGAATTGGCAGACCTGCAAGAGAAAAATGAACAATGCTAATAAGTAAAAAATAGAGAACTCAGACTTTTGCTAGGGAAGTTCTGATGCCTGAGGAACCTATCAAGATGTCATCTATGTCTCTCTTTATTATTGTATTTAACTAGCAACTAAAAAAGATGATAAAAAAAAGATTAGTATCACTCATACGCCTAGATTTAACTGACAGTGGATTTTGGCATTGGTTGGTGTGTTGGTTGCTACTCGGAAAACCTAGAGGTTCCACTGTACAAAAATTTTGTACAAAGGTCTGAACCTTTTCCTAGCTACCATGTGTTCTTTATAAATTAAATTTTGGATCGCCTGCGGAACTTAACACGTTTGATCCAAAACTTAATTTATTTGTTCTTTTAGGTTTAGACTTAGATCTCCTGCGGAACTTAACACGTTCGATCCAAATCACCTTAAGTTATTAATTTCATTAAATATTAATTTCCATAATTGGTTCCCAGTACTGACGTGGCGAGGCACATGACCTTCTTGGATATGAGAGCAACCACCACCGACTAGACAAAACCTTTTATGGAAAGCTAATATTTAATTTCCTAAAATAACTTTAGGTTAACCGAAAGGAACAATCAAATCACAAGGAAAAGAAAAGACAAAAAAACACAACATCGAAAAACATATTCGAAATACTAGAATCGTAAGCCTCTTGTATTTGGTATTATTTCCAAAAATAACTAGTATGATGCGGAAAGAAAAATTACTAGTTATACCTTTTAGAAAGACCTCTTGAT
Organism: Zingiber officinale; assembly: GCF_018446385.1. Classification (NCBI taxonomy): domain Eukaryota; kingdom Viridiplantae; phylum Streptophyta; class Magnoliopsida; order Zingiberales; family Zingiberaceae; genus Zingiber; species Zingiber officinale. Next base: position 86,305,134 of record NC_056003.1, read on the forward strand.
CTTCTACCGTATTCCTCTTCTAACCTCGGACGTTGTGTGGGCAACGATCTTCCAAGATGAGAAACCACCAAACACCTTCTTCTCCTCCTAGCTAGGTTCGGCCAAAACAAGAAAGCTTCACCAAGGAAGAAGAAAAAAAAAACACCAACCAAGCTCCAAGGGATGCAAACTTTCTCTCCTTCTTCTTCTTCTTCTCCAAGTAGTATCCGGCCACCACAAGAGCTCCAAGCCGAGAGAAAGGTTCGGCCACCACAAAGAAGAAGAGGGGAAGAGAGGTTGGCCGGCCACACCAAAGAATAAGAGAGGGAGAAAAATAATAGAGGTTGTCATCATGAAGGCACCCCCACTCCTTCTTTTATATTCCTTAGCCTTGGTAAATTAGGAAATTTAATTACAATAAAATTTCCTTAATTTCCTTGACATGATTTAATTGAGAAAAATAAAATAAAATTTCCAAATTAAACTCTTAATGGTCGGCCACATCATAGAGAGGCAAATTAGACAAGTTTCAATCAACAAATTAAAACTTCCTAATTTGTTTCCGAAAATTTTAAAAATAAAATTTCTCTTCAAAAATCCCTTCATGGTTGATAAAAAGAAATTTCTATAATTTTAATTTTTCAACATTTGAATAATTTTCAAAGAGAAAATAAAATATCTCTCCAATCTACAAATAAGGAAAGAGATCTAATCTCTTTCTTTAATCTTTTGTAGATCCTTTTTAAAAGAGATATTTTAATTTTAATTCTTTTTAATAAATTATATCTTCCACATAATAAAAATTAAAATTAAAATTCTTTTAATTTCAGAATGGCCGGCCCCCTCTAGCTTGGGTTCAAGCTAGGGCCGGCCACCCTAAACCATGCTTAGGCCGGCCCTAGCTTGATTCCAAGCTAGCTCGGCCGGCCCCCTTTAGGTGGGTATAGGTGTGTATAGTACTCTATAAATAAGAGGCTACGATAGGGACCGAGAGAAGGAATTGGTTTTGGTCTCCCGATAAAATTAAGCATCCCGTGTTCGCCCCGAACACACAACTTAATTTTATCAATAATAATTCATTCCACTAGAGAACTATTATTGAACTACCGCACCAATCTCAAATTACATTTTTTTTTGCTCCTTCTTATTATGAGTGTGTTAGTCTCCCTGTGTTTAAGATATCGAATGTCCACTAATTAAGTGAGTTACTGACAACTCATTTAATTAATATCTTAATCCAAGAGTAGTACCACTCAACCATATCGTCATGTCGGACTAAGTCCACCTGCAGGGTTTAACATGACAATCCTTATGAGCTCCTCTTGGGGACATTATCAACCTAGTATCTCTAGGACACAGTTTCCTTCTATAATCAACAACACACACTATAAGTGATATCATTTCCCAACTTATCGGGCTTATTGATTCATCGAACTAAATCTCACCCATTGATAAATTAAAGAAATAAATATCAAATATATGTGCTTGTTATTATATTAGGATTAAGAGCACACACTTCCATAATAACTGAGGTCTTTGTTCCTTTATAAAGTCAGTATAAAAGAAACGACCTCAAATGGTCCTACTCAATACACTCTGAGTGTACTAGTGTAATTATATAGTCAAGATAAACTAATACCTAATTACACTACAACCTTCTAATGGTTTGTTCCTTTCCATTTTGGTCATGAGCTACTATTTATAATTTATAAGGTACTGATAACATCATCTTCTGTATGTGATACCACATACTATGTTATCTACAATATAAATTAATTGAACAACTACAAAAAAATGTAGATAATTTGACCAAATGTGATTCTTTATTCAAAACAAATGTTTACAAAAGCTTAGGCTTTCAGTATACACTCCAACAATCTCCCACTTATACTAATGACTAAGCTGCCATATCTTCTACCATACATTTGATTCCCATTCCATCCACATGCCGATCAAAAGCTTTCGCCGGAAGGGCCTTAGTGAAAGGATCTGCCAGGTTATCTGCTGATGCAATCTTGGCGATGACAACTTCTCCTCGCTTCACGATATCTCGTATCAGGTGGTACTTGCGCTCTATATGTTTACTTGCCTTATGATCTCATGGTTCCTTCGAGTTTGCAACTGCACCGCTATTATCACAATAAATTGTGATGATTTTGGGCAAACCAGGAATCACATCCAAGTCCATTAGAAAGTTCCTGAGCCATACTGCTTCTTTAGCTGCCTCAGAGGCTGCTACATACTCAGCTTCCATAGTCGAGTCTGAAACGCATTTCTGCTTAACACTCCTCCATGAAATGACTCCACCTCCTAAAGTAAACACATAGCCTGATGTAGACCTACTGTTGTCCCTATCTGATTGGAAATCTGAATTCGTGTAACCCACAGGGAGCAAATCGTCTGCTTGGTAAACTAGCATATAATCTCTAGTCATTCTCAGGTACTTTAATATATGCTTTACCGCAGTCCAATGTCCTTGTCCAGGGTTACTCTGATATATGCTGACCATGCACACGGTAAAACAAATATCAGGTCTCGTACATATCATTGCATACATAAGGCTTCCTACAGCCAAAGCATAAGGAACTGCTTTCATGTCTTCTATCTCCTTTGATGTCTTTGGAGACATCTCTTTAGATAAAGTTATTCCATGCCTAAAAGGTAAGAAACCTTTCTTGGAATCCTGCATGCTAAAACGAGCAAGGATTGTATCTATATATAAAGCTTGAGACAAACACAACATTCTTTTCTTGCGATCCCTTATAACTTTGATCCCAAGAATATGTGCACAATCTCCTAAGTCCTTCATATCAAATTGTTTAGACAATCATACCTGTTGGTGCAACCTTAGGTCAAGGTTGACCTGGTTGACCAGACTCGAGTTGACTTGACTCGAGTTGTGTTTTGATGTTTGACAAGTTATGTTTGACAATGTTTGTACCTTGATGTTTTACAAGGATACAAGCTTGGGAGATTGTGGGTGCAACCCATGGTCAAGGTTGACCTGGTTGACCCGAGGTGAGTTGACCTGACTCGGAAAATTCCAAGCAGGGAGCTTGGCACGGGAAGAGTCCAAGCAGGGAGTTTGGCATGGTGAAAAGTCCAAGTAGGGAGCTTGGCACGGGAAAAGTCCAAGTATGGAGACTTGGCACGGAGAAGTCCAAGTATGGAAGATTGGCACATGGGAAGTCGGAGAGGGCTCGGTAGCTCGTTCTCCGGACTGTGGTCAGAGAGGGCTCGGGAGCTCGTTCTCTGGACCGGATGGAAGTCGGAGAGGGCTCGGTAGCTCGTTCTCCGAACTGTGGTCAGAGAGGGCTCGGTAGCTCGTTCTCCGAACTGTAGTCAGAGAGGGCTCAGTAGCTCGTTCTCTGGACCGGATGTGGAAAGTCCTGGTGAGTGAAGACAGGCAGACGGATAAGTCCTGGTGAGTGAAGCCAGGCAGTGGGAAAGTCCTGGTGAGTGAAGCCAGGCAGTTGGAAAGTCCTGGTGAGTGAAGCCGGGCAGATTGGAAATCCCGGTGAGTGAAGCCAGGTGAAAACCCTGGTGAGTGAAGCCAGGTAAAAGTCCTGGTGAGTGAAGCCGAGCAAGGGAAAATCCAGATGGATCAAGGGTGATCGGACATCTGGTGTTGAGAAGGTCAAGTAGGTCAAGGGAGTGACCGGATACTTGACACGAAGAGAAAAGTCCAAGTGGGTCAAAGGGATTGACCGGACACTTGGTGGGGAGTCTTAGCAGGTTAAGGGAGTGACCGGATGCTAAGCATGATGTACCAACAGGTCAAGGTTGACCGGATGTTGGTTTGGATGGTTTGGGACTTGGTTTGGGCAAAAACCAAGCTCTGGATCGATCTGGGGACCGATCCAGTGATACGGCTGATCGGTCTGGTGACCGATCAGTAATCAAACAGAATGCTTCTGTGGATTATCTGATCGGTCTGAAGACCGATCAGGAAGCAAACAGAAGAGAAGAAGGAGAAAGGCTGATCGGTCCAAGGGACCGATCAGACTCCTCCTGGACCGATCAGGACATAGCCTGATCGGTCCAGGCTTAGCCTGATCGGTCCCCAAGACCGATCAGGGACAGTGTGGACCGATCAGGTTGGAGCCTGATCGGTCCAGCCCTAGCCGTTGTGACTCAACGGCTAGGTTATTTCGGGCTTCTGTGTTCTGTTCTTTTTTCTTGCAGGTTCGCAGGTTGGCTCAGGATATCAGAGGTTATAAGAAGAGATCGAGGGCTGCTACTGCTACTTCTTCTTCCTCCTTCTTCTTGCTTCTTGCAAGTTCTTCCTGGTTCCTTCTGCGAGCTTTGTTGAGCTCTCACTGCCGAAGCTTCGGGTGAGCTTCCTGCTGGTTTTCTAGCTGAGCTTGGATCCGAGAAGTTGCTGCTTCATCAGGATTCCAGTCGACAACGAGAAGGCAAGCAAAGGGTTTTACATTTCGATTGTTCTTGTTTGCTTTCTCTACTGTTGTACTCCTTATTGCTGTTGCAAAGTTCTTGTGGCGAGGTTTCTCCACCCATAAGGAGTTTATATTAGCCGGTTTTCCGGGGACTCATCCACCGACGGATTGATAGGCTTCGTCCACCTTACGGACACGCCGAGGAGTAGGAGTTTCATCTCCGAACCTTGTTACATCGACGAGTTTGAGGTTTGCTATTCTCCGCTTTCGTTTCTATTTAGTTATTTCCGCTGCGCTAACCCTAATCGTAGGAAGAAATGAAAGAATTTGGGGTCGGCTATTCACACCCCCCTCTCTAGCCGCGATCATCGATCCTAACAAGTGGTACCAGAGCGAGGTTTCTCTTCGCCGGATTAACACTCGAGGGAGCACAAGCTAGAGATGGATCAATTTGGAGAAGATGTCACGATTCCACCCTTCTACGATCGCGATGACTTCGCGTTTTGGAAGGTAAGAATGAAGTGCTTTCTTATGACTAACCTTGAAAATTGGAGTTGTGTTCAATTAGGTTTCAAGCCTCCGATGGATAAGAAAGGAGAAACCCTAGAGAAGAAGGAGTGGACCAAGGAACAAGTCCACCAATCCCTAGTCAACGATGAGGTATTGAAAATTTTTGAATTTTCTTTACCTAATGATGTTTTGTGTAGGATAGGTGGATATAACAATGCCAAGGAGTTGTGGAACAACTTGGCCAAGCTCCATGAGGGAAGCTCCATTTCAAGCCATGAAGAGGAGTCAAGTGAGCCAAGTAACTCACTTCATGGAGGAATGGATTTAGAAGTTGAGGGCCACTCAACATCTAAAGAAGAAGAGGAGGAGAGTTCTTCTTCAAGTTCAGAGCAAGAAGAAGAAGCATCTACCTCCGGAAGGGATGAAGGAGAGAGCGTTCATCCATCCTCAACTCTAGGTAACTCAAGCCATTTAGTTTCTAGCAAATTACACATAATGTGCTTTGAGTGTAGGGAATTTGGACATTACAAGAGTAAATGTCCAAAGAGGGTTAGAAAGACTCCACCGGCGCCAAAGGTCAAGGAAGCCCGAGTCCCAACACGCAAGGGCAAAGAGCACGTGGTGTGCTTCCAATGCAAGCGAAGGGGACATTATCGGAGCCAATGTCCGAGGGGGAGACAACCTTACAAGGACAAGAAGACGAGCACATCGATAGGGGGAGCTAAGGCAAACCCTAAGGTAATCTCTAAGGCACATTATTGCAATAATAATAAGACACATGCTAGTAGCCTTATTGCTATTGTTAATAATGGTGAGCATGATAACATTAGAAATCGATACACATGCTTAGGTGCCAAACATGTGAGCCTAGATAAGGATAACACTAGGAAAGCCAACCCTAGAATTAACCCATCTAAGGTTAAGGGAAACCTAGATAGGAATCCCAAAACTACTAGACATATGCCTAGGAGTACCTCAAAGAACAATGAAAAATTAAAAATTGAGGTATTAGAGAAGGAGAATCAAGTCTTGAGGTCAAGACTTGATACTTTGGAAAAGGCTCTTAAGAACTTGGAGAAGTTATCTCTAGGGTTTAAGGGTCAAAAACCAAAGACAAAGGACAAGAGAGGTTTGTGTCACAAACCTAAGTCCCAAATGGTCAAGCCCACTTATCACAATGTTCCATTCGATTATGGAACAAAATCTAGGGCTAGGAAAACCATCACCAAGGTCACAAGGGGAGTCACCCCTAGAGTTGATCTTGATGAGTCCCAAATGACCAAGGCTTTAAAGCCTAAGAGGGTCATTAGGAGGGTTGCTAGGGAAGTCATCCCTAGTGAATATTTAGTGAACCCAATGAGCTCAAATAGGTATTGGGTTCCTAGGAGCGTGATTTCATCACGCTAGATGAGTTAGGGTGTGCCAACCTTACTTGACTAGGTAGTTAACCTAATCATGGCAAAAGGTGGCACTTTAGGAATTTTCAAGGTGTGATCAAGCCTTGAAAATGAAATTAAGAATTATTCCTAAGGTGATTAGAATGTGCCAATCAAATTTGAGGAATTTTCTAGAGTCAATCTAGTTGGCACATAGTGATCTAAAAGTCTTGAGGATATGATTTTAGGTCTAATACACTTAGGAATATAGAATTTATGGCAAAATGGTCAAAATTATCAAAAATGGCAACTAAGGCTAGAATTAGGTATTTTCTATACCTTTACATGTTATTTGCCATATATTGTTTGCCATATGCCATGTCATGACATCATATTTAATCTATGATCATTTGAAATGTCATGATAATGCTTAGGTTATTTATATGTCATGCTTTATTTAAGTTTCATACTTTATGCCATGACATCATGACATTGGCACATGTTATTATGTATGGTATCATTATATGCCATGTCATCATCTCTTCTCTTGCATTTATAATCAATGAAATTGATTTAAGAATAAAAACACAATTTGATATGGAGATCAAATTGATGTTTAGAAAATGCATGAGACCTTAGAATAAGATAACCTAAACCCATATCTCACATCAAAATTGACTTGAATGTGTTTGATACACCTTAGATGTGTGTGAGATATTAGGATAATGAGTTAGGATCAAGGTGCATGGTTCTTGTACCTATATGAGCCTAATTCAAAATTGGGGATCATAGGGAAAGCTTATGTACAAGTCATGTACATTTAGCCCAAAGATTGTGGTCCTAAATTAAATGGTTTGAAATCATTTTAAAATTGATTTGAAAAACCTTGATGAAGCTTTTCTAGTGATAGCATTCATCATTGAACAAGTTGATACAAAGATGAGTTAACTTTGAGCTATTTCAAAGACTTTTGAACTTTGTATCAAGTTTTGAAAATGGACGTTATTTTCATAGAAAACTATTTTTCCATGATAGTATATGTTATGAGGAATGTATCCTCAAAGTTTTACAATTTTCGGAATTTTCTGGAATTTTCTAGGAGTTTCTGAATTTCGGGAAGAAAATCAGAAATTCTGATATCAGACTTGTGGACCGATCAGAGAGAATTCTGATCGGTCCAGGATAGAGTGGATCGGTCACTAGGACCGATCCAGGGGATGCTGGATCGGTCACTGGACCGATCCAGTGAAGGCTGATCGGTCTTGTGACCGATCAGAGCGTGCCAAATGCTGATTTTTCGACTGTTGACTGAAATTTCAGCTATGGGAGTTGGCATTTTGAAGGTTTGAAACTCTCCAAGACATTGTTGGTGCAATGGTCAAGGGGGAGTTGACCTTTAGGGGGAATTTTACCTATTAGTCAAGGGGAGTTGACTTTTAGGGGGAGTTTTTACTCCTAAAGACTTGAGTGATATGGGATTATCACTAAGTTAATTGTTGAACTTTAGTATCAAGGGGGAAATTAAGAGGTTCAATGAAAGGTATGAGACTTTCATTAGGAAGAAACTCTTGACCTTGATTCACTCTTTTTGATGTGTAAAAGGAGGAGAGTGTAGGTTTGAGGAGAATAGAGAATGTTCAAGGAAGAACATTGGAAAACCTAAGTTAGGTTATCAGGTTAACCTAACTTGATTATGGGTTTGATTATGGGTTTTGTCAAACATCAAAAAGGGGGAGATTGTTGGTGCAACCTTAGGTCAAGGTTGACCTGGTTGACCAGACTCGAGTTGACTTGACTCGAGTTGTGTTTTGATGTTTGACGAGTTATGTTTGACAATGTTTGTACCTTGATGTTTTACAATGATACAAGCTTGGGAGATTGTGGGTGCAACCCGTGGTCAAGGTTGACCTGGTTGACCCGAGGTGAGTTGACCTGACTCGGAAAAGTCCAAGCAGGGAGCTTGGCACAGGAAGAGTCCAAGCAGGGAGTTTGGCATGGTGAAAAGTCCAAGCAGGGAGCTTGGCACGGGAAAAGTCCAAGTATGGAGACTTGGCACGGAGAAGTCCAAGTATGGAAGATTGGCACATGGGAAGTCAGAGAGGGCTCGGTAGCTCGTTCTCCGGACTGTGGTCAGAGAGGGCTCGGGAGCTCGTTCTCTGGACCGGATGGAAGTCGGAGAGGGCTCGGTAGCTCGTTCTCCGAACTGTGGTCAGAGAGGGCTCGGTAGCTCGTTCTCCGAACTGTGGTCAGAGAGGGCTCAGTAGCTCGTTCTCTGGACCGGATGTGGAAAGTCCTGGTGAGTGAAGACAGGCAGACGGATAAGTCCTGGTGAGTGAAGCCAGGCAATGGGAAAGTCCTGGTGAGTGAAGCCAGGCAGTTGGAAAGTCCTGGTGAGTGAAGCCGGGCAGATTGGAAATCCCGGTGAGTGAAGCCAGGTGAAAACCCTGGTGAGTGAAGCCAGGTAAAAGTCCTGGTGAGTGAAGCCGAGCAAGGGAAAATCCAGATGGATCAAGGGTGATCGGACATCTGGTGTTGAGAAGGTCAAGTAGGTCAAGGGAGTGACCGGATACTTGACACGAAAAGAAAAGTCCAAGTGGGTCAAAGGGATTGACCGGACACTTGGTGGGGAGTCTTAGCAGGTTAAGGGAGTGACCGGATGCTAAGCATGATGTACCAACAGGTCAAGGTTGACCGGATGTTGGTTTGGATGGTTTGGGACTTGGTTTGGGCAAAAACCAAGCTCTGGATCGATCTGGGGACCGATCCAGTGATACGGCTGATCGGTCTAGTGACCGATCAGTAATCAAACAGAATGCTTCTGTGGATTATCTGATCAATAGCAAGCAGAAGAAGAAGAAGGAGAAAGGCTGATCGGTCCAGGGACCGATCAGACTCCTCCTGGATCGAGCAGCCTGATCGGCCCCAAGACCGATCAGGGACAGTGTGGACCGATCAGGTTGGAGCCTGATCGGTCCAGCACTAGCCGTTGTGACTCAACGGCTAGGTTATTTCGGGCTCCTGTGTTCTGGTCTTTTTGCTTGCAGGTTCGCAGGTTGGCTCAGGATATCAGAGGTTATAAGAAGAGATCGAGGGCTGCTACTGCTACTTCTTCTTCCTCTCCGTTTCTTCTTGCTTCTTGCAAGTTCTTCCTGGTTCCTTCTGCGAGCTTTGTTGAGCTCTCACTGCCGAAGCTTCGGGTGAGCTTCCTGCTGGTTTTCTAGCTGAGCTTGGATCCGAGAAGTTGCTGCTTCATCAGGATTCCAGTCGACAACGAGAAGGCAAGCAAAGGGTTTACATTTCGATTGTTCTTGTTTGCTTTCTCTACTGTTGTACTCCTTATTGCTGTTGCAAAGTTCTTGTGGCGAGGTTTCTCCACCCATAAGGAGTTTATATTAGCCGGTTTTCCGGGGACTCATCCACCGACGGATTGATAGGCTTCGTCCACCTTACGGACACGCCGAGGAGTAGGAGTTTCATCTCCGAACCTCGTTACATCGACGAGTTTGAGGTTTGCTATTCTCCGCTTTCGTTTCTATTTAGTTATTTCCTCTGCGCTAACCCTAATCGTAGGAAGAAACGAAAGAATTTGGGGTCGGCTATTCACACCCCTCCTCTCTAGCCGCGATCATCGATCCTAACAATACCCTTACGTCCGATAATACCTTGACATTGTTGCCAATTAACAAAATATCATCTACGTATAGTACAAGAAATACCACCACGTTTCCGTTACACTTCTTATATACACAAGACTCATCCGGACTTTAAATAAATCCATATGACTGGATTACTTCATTAAACCGGATGTTCCAAGATCTTGAAGTTTGCTTCAGTCCATAAATGGACCGATTGAGCTTGCACACTAGATGCTCTTTTCCTTTTTCAATGAACCCTTCTGGTTGCTTCATATGGATGTTCTCTTCAAGACTTCCATTAAGGAAAGCTGTCTTGACATCCATTTGCCAAATCTCATAATCCATATGAGCAGCAATGGATAAGAGTATCCGGATAGACTTAAGCATGGCTACCGGTGAAAAGGTTTCCTCATAATCGATTCCCTCTTTCTGAGTGTACCCTTTCGCAACAAGCCTAGCTTTGAAGGTTTCTACCTTCCCGTCTGTCCCTCTTTTCCTTTTGTAGATCCACTTGCATCCAACGGCTTTTACACCATCAGGTGGTTCTACAAGCTCCCAGACCTTATTAAAGTACATAGACTCTATTTCAGAATTCATCGCTTTTTGCCAAGATGCTGCATCTATATCTTGGAGTGCTTCGTCATATGTCCGGGGTGTAGGATAGAAAAGAATTTAGATATCTCCACAATAGCATGATATTGTCCACTTTGGGCCTAAGCCCTCATGGTTTTGCTCTTGGGCTCTCCCCAAAAGGCCTCATGCCAATGGAGATATCTTTCTCTTATAAACCCATGATCTTTTCCATGTGTTTTCAATATGGGACTATGTTTGCAACCTTGCAACCCCAACAATCCCCCCCTCAAACAAAGGACCATAGGCTTCCCACGTCCGATCCTCGACCCACCAGGTCTTCCTGCCCCTCGGTCTACCCGACCTACTAGGACTTCCTGCCCCTCGGTCTACCCGACCTACTAGGACTTCCTGCCCCTCGGTCTACCCGACCTACTAGGACTTCCTGCCTGGTGTCTGGTCCTCTTGATCCGAACATAGGAGCCCCCACTTTCTTTGTTAGAGGTCAATATTGTACTCACATGGTTCAATCAGACCATAGCTCTTGTGCACAGTCGGCGGTTAAACCTTCTGGCAGTCCGGGCTCTGATACCAATTGTAGGATAGAAAAGAATTTAGATATCTCCACAATAGCATGATATTGTCCACTTTGGGCCTAAGCCCTCATGGTTTTGCTCTTGGGCTCTCCCCAAAAGGCCTCATGTCAATGGAGATATCTTTCTCTTATAAACCCATGATCTTTTCCATATGTTTTCAATATGGGACTATGTTTGCAACCTTGCAACCCCAACACGGGGATCAGGTTCATGTTTACCCGGGATCAAGTCCGAAGACTCTCCCAAAAACATGAATCTCTCAGGCTGCCTTACAACCCTCCCACTACGACGAGGCACTGTCAGTGGTTGTGTATCACGTGTTGCAGTCTCTTGTGGTACTTCATCTTGTACTGTTGGTACTAAGGTAGACGTGTCCTCTCTTAGTTCTTCTAAAACAACTTTGCTACTGGGCTTATGATCCATTATATAGTCTTCTTCTAAAAACTGGGCATTGGTGCTAACAATGACCTTCTGGTCTTTAGGACTATAAAATAAACCTCCTTTCGTTCCTTTGGGATATCCCACAAACACGCAAACTTCTGTACGAGATTCTAACTTATCAGCATCTGGTTTCAGCACATGTGCTGGACTACCCCAAATCCGAATATGTCTTAGACTGGGTTTTCGCCCATTCCACAATTCTGTGGGAGTAGAAGAAACTGATTTAGAAGGTACTAAGTTCAGAACGTATATTGCTGTTTCCAGAGCATATCCCCAAAACGAATTTGGTAATTCTGAATAACTCATCATCGATCTAACCATCTCCATAAGAGTCCTATTCCTTCGTTCTGCCACACCATTCTGTTGGGGTGTTCCAGGTGCAGACAATTGGGATTGAATCTCGACCTCTGATAAGTAATTCCTAAACTCTCCTAAGAGGTATTCGCCACCACGATCAGACCGTAGTATCTTGATACTTTTACCTAGTCGTTTCTCCACATCAGCCTTGTATTCTTTGAACTTATCAAAGCACTCGGACTTGCGGCACATTAGGTAAATATATCCGTATCTTGAATAATCATCTATAAAAGAGATAAAATATTTAAAACCACCTCTTGCCTAGACAGACATAGGACCACACAAATCAGAATGAACCAATTCTAACACTTCTTTGGCTCTATACCCCTTGGCCTTGAACGGCCTTTTGGTCATTTTACCTTCCAAGCAAGATTCACAAGTTGGAAAATTTTCCAACTCTAATGAATCCAAAAGTCCATCGGCTATAAACCTCTGAATCCTACTTAAGTTAATATGACCAAGCCTTAGATGCTAAAGATATGCTTGGTTCATTTCTGAAGGTTCTTTTATCTTATTTGAGTTAGAAGATGAGTTATAAATTTTCATGTTTTGCTTTGTGGAAGAAATTGGATTTAAAATACATAAATTGTCAACTAATGTACTAGAACAGATAATCACTTTATTTCTTTTAATAACTACATCGTTACTAAAGGAAACTGAATATCCATCTAAAAATAGTTTAGAAACTGAAATTAAATTCTTTCTAAAACTGGGTACATAAAGACAATTTCTTAAAACCAAATTTCTATTTCTAAAAGATAAGTAGACGTCTCCCACTGCAACAGCTGCCACCTTAGTAGCATTGCCCATGTAGACGGTAATCTCTCCTTCAGATAGTCGTCGGGTTTCCTGGAACCCCTACAAGGAATTGCAGACATGATCAGTGGCTCCCGTATCTACACACCAGGTGCTGGTAGATAACACCGCTAAACATGTTTCAACAACTAGAGCATGAGATATACCTTTGTTGTTCTGATTCCTACGGGGATAGTTCGCCTTCCAATGCCCTGATTGCTTGCAGATGAAGCACTTGCCCTTCGGCTTCTTCACTCCAGCTTTAAATCCTGTACGCTGAGATTTATTCACTTTCTTTGCTGAGCCAGCTTGTTTCTTCTTCTTCTTTCCTCTCGGTTTAGAAGTAGAACCATTTTCAGCATAATGAATTTGAGAATTATGACGAAATAATCCTTCTGCTGCTTGAAGTTATGTCAGTAGTTCCACTAATGAATAAATCCTCTTATTCATATTATAGTTCAGGCGGAACTGCTCAAAACTTCTAGGTAGCGTTTAGAGGATCATATCGATCTGGGTTTCCCCATCAATTTCTCCTCCAAGGATCTATATCTCGTTCAGATAAGCCATCATCTTCAGGATATGATCCCTCACAGGAGTACCCTCTTGCATGGTGGCTGTCATTATCTTTCTCATGACTTCTTGTCTAGAAGCCCTATCCTGATGACCAAAGAGTTCCTTGAGATTATTCATAATATCATAGGCTGTTGGTAAATCTTGATGCTGATGTTGCAATACATTTGACATTGAAGCCAAAATGTAACACCGCGTCATCTCATCTGCTTTTACCCATTTCCTATGATATTCAATCTCCTCTTAGGTAGATTCACCAGTAGGTGCTTCAGGGCAAGGCTCAGTCAGTACAAATTTATAGCTTTCAGCAGTAAGAACAATGTCCAGGTTCCTTTTTCAATCTATGTAATTTGGTTCAATAAGTCTATTCTGTTGAAGTATGATGGACAGTGGGTTGAAAGTCATCCTAAGAATCACAAATAACTTTTGGTCAGAACTCTAAATTTAGAATAATATTGATTCCTCAAACAATACTATTTTAAATTAACTAACACCGTGAATTTTGTATGCCACGATAGTGTGGACGTATACAAATTCAACATTTGTAAAAGGAGGGTTTTAACCCATTAATTTTATTATCTTGTCAACCTAACTTTTGACAAATAAAATTAATAGTTGGTTTCTTTTGGTCACACAAATAACAGCAGTGACTCCGATGGGGAGGATACTATTAGATGTGTCTAAGTGTATACCATTACTTGACACTAAGCCCATTAATAAGATTATGCCTCTTCCGATGGGGAAGATCACACGCTCTTAATTAACTTCCTATAGTCATCCAAAATAGAAGTCTGTTTTAGTGATCCACAAACAAGCTCATCCGATATGGAGGAAGGCACTCAGAGCCAATGCGCAAGCTTGTTTGTATCACTTACAAACCAGTAATGGAGACCATGGGATCTACTTAAAAATCCCTCTCCCACTTAGTTATTTATAAATGAGGAATTTTAACTATGCTAGCCTACTAAACATGTATACTAACATGCACACACAGCACAATATAAAAGCAATAAATAGAAAATCTAATTTTCAACTATTATGGCTTTTATCTATAGTTGTCCTCCGTGTGTTGTCATCCCAAGCTGCTGCCATATTTGGTCACCGCCACCGGGTCTAGCTGTCGCATCCATCTTGCTCCTTGTTCCGCTGCGCCTCTGGTCCTTAGAAGGTTCCACGCTTTGCAAGATTCGATCCGCGACATAAATATAATTTTATATTTTTGATCCTATATTCCATAAAAGGAATGTACATGTATCTAGATCAAAAATAAAATCCTAATAAAACTAAATACAGCTCCTGCTGTATTTTATAATACAATCATGCACACACATATAAATGCCCTTGACATGTCCAAGGGTCCAATCACACATATAAAACTATAAGCCATAATAGTTGGATCCTGCATCCACAAAGTTAGCACATCCTACTATTATCCTGCCTAAATTATGTATGACATGTGCATAATTAAACTAATACCAAATACACAGAGGCAAAACCCTAGCTCTGATACCAATTGTTGGTTGCTACTCGGAAAACCTAGAGGTTCCACTATACAAAAATTTTGTACAAAGGTCTTAACCTTTTCCTAGCTACCATGTGTTCTTTTTAAATTAAATTTTGGATCGCCTGCGGAACTTAACAAGTTTGATCCAAAACTTAATTTATTTGTTCTTTTAGGTTTAGACTTAGATCTCCTGCGGAACTTAACACGTTCGATCCAAATCACCTTAAGTTATTAATTCCATTAAATATTAATTTCCATAATTGGTTCCCAGTACTGACGTGGCGAGGCACATGACCTTCTTGGATATGGGAGCAACCACCACCGACTAGACAAAACCTTTCATGGAAAGTTAATATTTAATTTCCTAAAATAACTTTAGGTTAACCGAAAGGAACAATCAAATCACAAGGAAAAGAAAAGACAAAAAAACACAACATCGAAAAACATATTCGAAATACTAGAATCGTAAGCCTCTTGTATTTGGTATTATTTCCAAAAATAACTAGTATGATGCGGAAAGAAAAATTACTAGTTATACCTTTTAGAAAGACCTCTTGATCTTCTACCGTATTCCTCTTCTAACCTCGGACGTTGTGTGGGCAACGATCTTCCAAGATGAGAAACCACCAAACACCTTCTTCTCCTCCTAGCTAGGTTCAGCCAAAACAAGAAAGCTTCACCAAGGAAGAAGAAAAAAAAAAACACCAACCAAGCTCCAAGGGATGCAAACTTTCTCTCCTTCTTCTTCTTCTTCTCCAAGTAGTATCCGGCCACCACAAGAGCTCCAAGCCAAGAGAAAGGTTCGACCACCACAAAGAAGAAGAGGGGAAGAGAGGTTGGCCGGCCACACCAAAGAATAAGAGAGGGAGAAAAATAATAGAGGTTGTCATCATGAAGGCACCCCCACCCCTTCTTTTATATTCCTTAGCCTTGGTAAATTAGGAAATTTAATTACAATAAAATTTCCTTAATTTCTTTGACATAATTTAATTGAGAAAAATAAAATAAAATTTCCAAATTAAACTCTTAATGGCCGGCCACATCATAGAGAGGCAAATTAGACAAGTTTCAATCAACAAATTAAAACTTCCTAATTTGTTTCCGAAAATTTTAAAAATAAAATTTCTCTTCAAAAATCCCTTCATGGTTGATAAAAAGAAATTTCTATAATTTTAATTTTTAAACATGTGAATAATTTTCAAAGAGAAAATAAAATATCTCTCCAATCTACAAATAAGGAAAGAGATCTAATCTCTTTCTTTAATCTTTTGTAGATCCTTTTTAAAAGAGATATTTTAATTTTAATTCTCTTTAATAAATTATATCTTCCACATAATAAAAATTAAAATTAAAATTCTTTTAATTTCATAATGGCCGGCCCCCTCTAGCTTGGGTTCAAGCTAGGGTCGGCCATCCTAAACCATGCTTAGGTCGGCCCTAGCTTGATTCCAAGCTAGCTTGGCCGGCCCCCTTTAGGTGGGTATAGAAGGTGGGTATAGGTGGGTATAGTACTCTATAAATAAGAGACTACGATAGGGACTGAGAGAAGAAATTGGTTTTGGTCTCCCGATAAAATTAAGCATCCCGTGTTCGCCCCGAACACACAACTTAATTTTATCAATAATAATTCATTCCACTAGAGAACTATTATTGAACTACCACACCAATCCCAAATTACATTTTTTTTTTGCTCCTTCTTATTATGAGTGTGTTAGTCTCCCTGTGTTTAAGATATCGAATGTCCACTAATTAAGTGAGTTACTGACAATTCATTTAATTAATATCTTAGTCCAAGAGTAGTACCACTCAACCTTATCGTCATGTCGGACTAAGTCCACCTGCAGGGTTTAACATGACAAGCCTTATGAGCTCCTCTTGGGGACATTATCAACCTAGTATCTCTAGGACACAGTTTCCTTCTATAATCAACAACACACACTATAAGTGATATCATTTCCCAACTTATCGGGCTTATTGATTCATCGAACTAAATCTCACCCATTGATAAATTAAAGAAATAAATAACAAATATATGTGCTTGTTATTATATTAGGATTAAGAGCACACACTTCCATAATAACTGAGGTCTTTGTTCCTTTATAAAGTCAGTATAAAAGAAACGACCTCAAATGGTCCTACTCAATACACTCTGAGTGTACTAGTGTAATTATATAGTCAAGATAAACTAATACCTAATTACACTACAACCTTCTAATGGTTTGTTTCTTTCCATTTTGGTCATGACCTACTGTTTATAATTTATAAGGTACTGATAACACCATCTTCTGTATGTGACACCACATACTATGTTATCTACAATATAAATTAATTGAACAACTACAAACAAATGTAGATAATTTGACCAAATGTGATTCTTTATTCAAAACAAATGTTTACAAAAGCTTAGGCTTTCAGTATACACTCCAACATGGTGATCACTAAATATCATCTGCATTGATAAGATATTACTCCTAACAGTGGTAGTAGAATGAAGAAGGAAGATAGTGAGCTTGTAGCAATGGAAATCAGAACTATCCACAACAAGGTTGTCTTAAGTAAAGAGGAAGGAGAACGTCTCTTGAACATGTATTGCCCTTAGAGGAATATTAATACAATAAAAAGAGGCAACCATAGATGTATGCAAATGTGATATAACCATTATTTTGTGTCTATAATTATGAATTAAACTTCCACATCAGAGCAATGCAGTAGTGAGGCAAACATCGTTTCTAACTATCGAAGCCATGCACCTTATTAAAGAGTAAATTTAAGTTACCTTTTATAATAGTGGTCATGATTTCATGAAACATAGTGCAAGTTTAAAACCAGCATAAAATGTACCAGAGAATGTATATAGTGAAAAGGTATTATTACCTTTAGAAACTGAACTAAGATATTGTTGTTGTGGCATAGGAGTTGATTTCTGCCAAAGTTTCTAGGAGCAGTGATACCTAGCTTAGCATAGTTTACTAAATAATTAGCACTACATGCAGCTAACATTATTTAACTGAACTATCATGCAAGATCAATAGAATCCATGCAAAGCGCATTACATCCATTAACATCTTGAAACAAAATATTCATGCAATTTTCTGTGCCATTTTCCAAAACTGCATTACCTTTGAGACCTGGTAGGCACAATATGCTTTTCCATTTTGCAAGTCACAAGTTGCCAGGAGCTGCAAATTGATCTACAATAAACAGACCCATCACAAAAGCATAAGTGAAAGTAAAAAACATGGGTTCAAAGCCTATCCAATTAAAACTTGAACCAAAAGAATTGGATCATCATGATGAGTTATGGTAGGGTGAATTGTTTGTAGAGGTAAAACAATTCCACAAATTCCTCAAAATAGAAATCACATACTCACAGCTTTAATAATTACATAGGACACCTAAAAGAACCAAAGTGTCAATCAAATAAGTGTAGATTAAGAGCTATAATATTCACTACATTCCAGCTGGGAAAAATAGATTTTTCATTCCCATTTCATCAATACAAAGAGAAAATCTAACTGCAACTGCAGTATATAGAGCAAAACAAGAAAATCTAACTGGAAAAATAGCTGCAATGCACGTGCAATTCACAGGTAATTTACACTGCTCGTCCAAGCAAAAGTATATAGAGCAAACTATTAAGAAATCAAACTACAGTATATAGATGTTTTGTATATCAATATACTATGGATCATACACGAAATGCCTTTACAAGCTCTTCATTTCATTATTCTCAAGGAATCACTAACATGCATATAGATTAACATAGTTGTGCTTGATGAAGCATCATAATTGTCATTCGCGCTTGTAAAAAAGAAACAATAATAAATTATAGGAGGAAAAACAAGATGAAGTCATGGCATATAGACGAAAATCATAAGGAGAATACAAACAAGAAGCAATTGTTTTCACAACTAAATAAGCTACTCACACAACCCAGCCATATTAATTTTGGACCACAAAGAGAGGCAATAAATAAGGAAAATGTCAACTAATTCTGCTCATGGTAGAAATGTAGAATTATTGGCAGTAAGGAATCACAATCAATAAGTCATGGAGTCACAAATAAAGTGTTCAACCATCTTTTGAAGTCTAGAAATTTATACCTAGTAATGAATATAGTCTAATACGCAATCCGCCCATTCGGATCGCACTTCGTCAATTTCTTCGTTGGAGTAAATTGTTTTCTTGAACTGTTAACAAACCCAGATTAATTTAGTAAAAAAATCAGTAATGAAGAAGCAAAGTCAAATAAAAGAAATTATTTGAGAAAATTGAGAATATGTCAAATATTACCATTGAGCTAAGTGAATCCATCTCTCCGGTAGCATTTCCTTCAATAATTTCTCTCATAAATTTCATCACATAAAACCCACATTGTTTAGCATCAGGTTGTCGAGGACCCTATGTTAACAAAAAGTTATCAACGAATAATGCACAATTAAATAGTTTTAAATTAATCACAAGTAAACATATGTGTGTATATAAAATATACAAACCTTTACGACTTCCCACATAGGCTTCTTTTTCCCTTTCCTTTGCTTGTTCGAATTGAACAATTTCAAGCTCCTTTGTACAACAAGAGTTGACAAATTCCTCAAAATTAAATTAAATGCTTAATTAAAAAACAAATATGTACTCACATATCCACTACATATTTCCAGTCCTCATAACGATTGCGATGATTAAGTGAATCGAACAAATAAACCATCTCTACATAAGGGTCGATGACAGTCAAAATCCAATGACAACTATGCACAAAACAGATAGTCAATGCATAAATTCAACAGAATTGTTGAAATAAATCTATTAAAAATGAAATTGTAATATTTATTTACCCAACATTGTGAGGTGCCAAAACTAGCTGATTTTTTGTTGCACCACTCAGCCTATCAGCCAACACACTTGCCCAGTTATTCAAGTATTCAGTCTTTTCATTTTTGTCAAGTTTGGATACATATGGCATTACTGGAAGTGTTTGTGGATCCACAAATCTGAACTTATCGACCTTGTTTTCTTTTTTCATCTTTTTGAAGAGAAACCTTCCATTCAAGCAAAAAAATATTAGCCTGTTTATACAAATAAAATGAAAAAAAAATGAGTGATGTAAAAACTTACCACATGTAAGCAACCAGACAATTAGCAGATATTGGCTCCAACTCATAAATAGGTGTGATGTCTTCAATGTTCACTAGCAGTTCATACTCATGGTCAAAGAAATCATGATCAAAAACAATTGATATAGTTTTTTCGGGGCTGTCCAAAACACGCATAGAGTAACAGTACAATAAATGTAAGGACCATGGCACATTTGATGGCAAGACAGGATTACTTCTTTTTGTAACACTTTTCTTCCTTTGAGGCTTCTACAAATTGCAAATGTAAATATGTTAGTAGAAAGTTTTATCTCTTATGTTCAGCATCTTTCTGAACAACCCTTTAATTGGGATTCAAAAACCATCAATGTTCTTGTTCATGCATGTAACCTCAATGTACAGATTACATGTGTGTGCTAGCTCTTATATATCTTGTATTAGTAAATTGTATCCAACAAATACGTACAACCTTCAATCAAAATCTAAGAAGGTTTGGTTGGAAAAATCCAGCTAAACAACTATGCCAAGCAAATGAGTAAAAAATCAGAAAACCATACATGTAACCAAATCAGAAGCTGGATATTTGTGGTTGCTGAAACGATTCCTCAAAAATTCCCACTGAAGAATTAAATTTGTACTCACAATGTGGTGGCCGAATGAGTCAGAAAGTTACCTCATTTTTCATCACTACCCAACGTGCAGGCCAAGCAACATGGGTCCCAATTGCACCACCAATAGTGTCACATTCATTTGGAATGGGAAAGGACAACCTTGCTGAATTCTCCACAACCTCATCAATCGAGACGCGCGTGCAATTCATGGGTAATGGGACACCATGAAGTAATTTTCCATCCCCATTGGCATGAATAATTGTACCATAGGCCACAATATTGGACTTTGATTCCAGTGACAGTGCAACTGGCATACCCTAGAAGACAATCAATCATGTCACACATTGATGGACTCATTATTGAAAATAATATTAAGTATCCACAATTAAATACATATATACCTGCAAAAACTCAGTCTTGCTTAAAACTTGCATGTCCTCATCATTCAAAATTTTACTCTTCTCTGGTTTGATCTTATCCTCACTCGTGGTAGGCAACTTCACCGAGCAACTACCTTTCTCCTCAAACTCAAAGTCGCATCCACCCTTTTTGAACATTTCTTCAAGTTTCTGTATGCGTGTATCTTGTTCTACTATCCGTGCACTTTGTTCTGAGATTAGCTTCTTTGCATCTAACAACTCCTTTTGATGATGAAGGATTAAGTCACCATCCTGCAGAGGAGTATTCCAGATTTTGGAAACATTAAAATAGATTGTTGGAGTAATATGACCTCCAATCCCCCTAACACGCCCAGCATGTTCTTCAGAATCTAGTGCGTTTGTGAGGATATCTTTCCTAGCCCCTTCAAACCGCAGCTTCCCCTCCTTTTTTTGTTGAACATAATCATCCTAACATGGCCAGACAAACAAAATAGTTACTAACAACAAAATTAATCAATAAAAAATAGTTATTTTTCATGTATCACATACAATCTTTTTTGCTGTAATTTTGAGATCATCGCCTTCAAATTCACCCTCCTTATTGGCTTGTCCTCTCTTCCAAACAATAGCTCGATTTATATCATCATCATTACATAAATCAGATGCCTACAAAAAAAATGAATCATGCCCTGTTCCTACAAAATCATATTCAAAAATAAACCACCAGCTTCAACATACTCACAATTTCGTCAGCGAAACGTGCATATCCTTTACGGGACAACCGATGAGGGTATACGTTCTGCCTTCTTCTATTCTTTTGTTCATCACTTACTCTCTACTTAAAAATTAAAATCAATTAAGTTCACTATCAACATTCAAAATATATATATGTGAACTTTAATGCAAATTGTCTGTGGTGTAGAGAAAAAATAGCAATCTATGGAAGGTTCAAGGAAACAAACAGTTAGAGAACCCTTAGTCTTAGAATTACACAAGGAAACAATTAATGTTATCTGTTAGAAGTATTGTTATAACAATTATCTCTTTATCAAGAAACAAAGCAAATAAAAGAGAGATAATGTTATCTAAGCCATTATCAAAAACATATTGCTTGTTTCTTCGACTTTATGTTATCACAAAAGTAAAGATTTCAGAAAGGAGTAAAAGTATGAACCCTAGCATCGAGTAGATTTGCATAAGATAAAAACCCCTTAGTATGGGTTTTTTCAGAAGGTGGAGAACTGGAAATTTTAAAACTGACAGCGAATAAATGAATCACACTATGTTAAATAAAGATCCTATTGTAGAACATCAGTTAAGGACCATTAGGACTATCTTCTAAAAATTAAAATCAATTATGAATCTTACCCTGAAGTCGGGAGACATGCGAGTTATTACAAAAGAACTCCAATCCTCTTGTGAAATACCATAGCCAATCGGGGGATCTTTCAACTCATCAGGTTTATCTAGCTTGCTGAAAACAAACTTTTGAGTGAGAAAAGCTTTATATTGACGCCATTTATTATTTGCTGAATTTAAACATCCTTTCCTCCAAGTTGGGTCAATATTGTACGTCAGCTATAAAAACACATAAAAAATTTAACAAGAACGTTAAATATAGCATAACCACAGCCTACTGCTCATTTAAGTTCTCAAAGCATTCTAACTTACATTCACCGATTCCCATATTAACTCTTTAACATCATTTGGCACCTGCTTCCATGATTTGTAAGTTATTGAGATCTTTTCTCGAACGAGAACGCCAATGTAGCTTTGCATTTCACCCGCAAATTCTCCAACTGGCTGTCCAATTTTATTGAAGCTAACATCCTTTTTAATTCCTTGGACCCTTAGCCTAACAAGCCTATCCAAACGTGTACGCCCCCTCGATGTTCTAGTTGACTCTGTTTCTGTAGATTTCATTGAAGTTTGACCCTCGCAACTATTGTTAGTGGCAGAATATGAAGAACTTTCTTTAGCCTTCTGAATCCTCAGTAATCTCTTTGCATTAGCGGCCATATTGTCCACATCCAAATTCTGATGAGAACCCTATTTCCTACAAAAGGCAGCAACCTGTTAGGCATTTAAATTATAGAGAAAATAAAGCGAGAATGAAGACAAATGATAGTTATATTACAATAAGAATAAATATGTTAACAAAATAGATCAACAAATAAAATTTACACAGAAGTTAAACAATAGATTACACTTAATTATTGTCAATCCATGTCCCATCACAGTCTTCACGAACGCATGATGGTTCATTTTCATCTATGGCGTCAACGTCCATTGATTCCATTGATATAAACCCTCCTGTGAAACTTGGATAGTGGATTGTAGCATTTTCCAACTCATCACCATTTATGTATTCCATGTGATCCCTAGTAGGAGTGGCAAGTACAACATGCCATGCAGGATCTTGAGGATCTTCAATGTAGAATATCTGCTTTGCTTGACTCCCTAAGATAAAAGAGTCAGATTTAAATCCAATTCTGTTGAGGTTTACCAACGTGAAACCAAGGTCATCAACTTTAATACCAGTATTATTCTCAACCCAATTACATTTAAACAACGGAACTTGAAAATTGTGATAATCGAGTTCCCAAATTTCTTGAATAACTCCATAGAAAGTCATGTCCGACACAATTGGATTTTTGTCCTTCGCACTAGCAACTTGCATTGTCTGTGCAACTAAGCTTACTCCGGAGTTTTGAACAGCTCATGTATCATCGCGCTCTTTTGTATGATACGTAACTCCATCAATCAAATAACTAGAGTACTTCAACATTTGATTGCTAGGTCCACGCGCTATCCACTTCAATCTTTCTGATATTTGAGAGCTGGAATTGCCAACTGCTCTCACACAATCACATAACCACCCAATAAACGTCCGGTTATGCTCATCTTGTAGCCACTTTTTGGATTTGGCTTTATGAGGAAAGCTTGAGTTCAAAAATTCCATGTGCTCCCTAATGAACAGATTAGGGATAAGTTAACTAATGGAATACTAATAAGTTAATTAGTAGAACGTAAGAACAGTGCAATAAATATAAATAAGTAAGAGAATTACTCGATATAAGGATCAACGTCAACATCATTTTCCAAGACATAACGATGTGCTTGATGCAACTCATCATGACAAGTTGAGTGTAATATTGAGCTAGATAGAGGCCTAGTAAGTTGTACTTGTTGATACCTTGATGGGATCCCAATTGTATGCACACTGGACATGTAATCCGAGCAAAATTCCACAGCCTCTTCAGCAATATAACATTTGGCTATACACCCTTCAGGACGATTGTGATTTCGCACATACCCTTTCAAGATCTTCATGAATCTTTCAAATGGGTACATTTGCCTATACTAAACCGGTCCACACCATTTGACCTCCCGTACAAGATGAACGGTTAAATGAATCATTATATCAAAAAAAGATGGGGGAAAATATTTTTCAAGCAAACACAACACTGTCACAATCTCTCTTTGCAAATCATTCAACTTCGAGACATCTATCACTTTATTACATAGCACGTTGAAGAAGCCACAAAATCGAGTGATAGTATCTCTAACATGTTTAGGCAAGACATCACAGATGGCGACTGAAAGTAATTGTTGCATCAAAGTGTGATAGTCATGTGACTTAAGGCCAATAAGTTTCAAGTCTTTCATCGACACCAGATTTTTAACATTGGATGAATATCCTGTGGGGACCTTTATTCCAAACAAAGATTTGCAAAGTTTTCTTTTCTCATCCTTACTTAGTGTATAACAAGCCGCTGGAAAAAAGGTTCTCTTCTCCCCCATCTTTGGTGTCAAATCAATCCTCAAATTCATCTCCACAAGGTCTAGTCTTGCAGCTACTCCATCCTTTGATTTTCCAGGAATGTCAAGCAAAGTACCGATTAGACTTTCACATACATTTTTTTTCAATATGCATTACATCAAGAACATGCCGAACATGTAGATGTTTCCAATAATCAAGTTCAAAGAATATAGATTTCTTTTTCCAGCATGATACAGTTTCACCTTGCTTTAACTGAAACTTCCCATTTGCTTTTCCCGAACGATAATTAATTCTTTCAACTCGATCCAAAATTGCATGCCCAGTTAATGGTTTCGGTGCGGGGTTAAGCTCTGGATGATTTGTAGGAAGAAATCTTCTATGGCATGTATAACTCATTTTTCTACTATGCTTCAACCTTGTCGAATATGTTTCTTCACCACAAATAGGACATGCACAATATCCTTTCACAACACAACCTAACATGTTCCCATATGCAGGAAAATCATTGATTGTCCATAGTAAGACAGCCCTAAGTAAGAAATTCTCTTCTCGACATCCATCATATGCATCAACACCTATATCCCATAATCTTTTTAAGTCATCGATCAAAGGTGCTAAGTAAATGTCAATATCATTTCCCGGTTGTTTGGGACCTGAAATCAACAAAGTCAACATCATAAATTTTCTCTTCATACACAACCATGGAGGAAGGTTGTAAGTGATCATCACAACTGGCCAACAACTATATGCAGAACTCATCAAACTATGGGGATTGATCTCGTCTGCTGATAAGACCAATCTAAGATTTCTAGGTTCAGCAGCAAAATCTGGCCACTTGTGATCCACTACTTTCCAAGCGGGCGCATCAGCCGGATGACGCAAGTAACCGTCAAGTACTCTTTTATCAGCATGCCAAGTTAAATCCTTACATATCTCCTTGTTCCGAAATAATCTTTGAAATCTTGGAATAGGCGGGAAGTACCAAAGGACCTTTGCCAGAACTCCATTTATCGTACCTTTTTTACCCAACTTCCACCTAGACATCCCACATACAGGACAATTAGTCAAATTCTCATGCTCCTTCTGGTATAAGATACAATCATTAGGGCAAGCATGAATTTTCACATAATGCATCCCTAATGCACATAAGCTTTTCTTTGCATCATACAATGATGAAGGCAATTCATTATCATCAGGAAGCATTTCTCCAAACAAACTTAGTAAATCTGTGAAACTTTTGTCACTCCAACTATATTTTGCCTTCAAGTTATACAATTTCACAAGTGTAGATAACTTTGTAAATTTGGCACACCCCGGATATAAAGGTTTATCAGCATCTTCAAGTAGCTTATGAAATTGGTTTGGATTCTCTGCATAACTATCAAATGCAGCATGTACCATATCAATAGGTTCCTCGCCAAAAGATTTCTGTTCATCTTTCATTGAGTTATTGTATTCAGTCTTTTCACCATGCCAAATCCATTTATGGTATGTTAAATCTATACCATTACAACACAAATGTGCCCTTATAATGTCAACATTTCTCTTCTGCAGATTACCACATCTTGAACATGGGCAAGGTATTTCATTCAGATCAGTAGCATTTCGTAATGCAAATTGCAAGAAAGACTCTACCCCAACCTCATATTCATGTGATAACCTATTCTTTAACATCCAATCTTTGTCCATTTTTTATAACTATCAGCCCGAAACGCGTCAAAACCTACCTTCAAAAAACTATACATCATACAACAAGTTCAAAACACAATCTCAAGTACCAAATACTATAATAAAACATTCAAGGTAATAGAGTAATACACAACATAAACCAACCGGACAGAAATGTGTTGTGTGATTTTGTGAGAACTAATTAATAAATAAATAGTGATATTAACAAATCTTGGGTGTACATATATACAAGAGGATCAATTGGAAAGATTATTGGCTAACAAACCCTCACCCTAGTTGTTGCAATGCCTCTCAACTTATTTGGTCATGTTATTATCTCAACTCTTGATCTAATCTAATGTTTGCGTTTATGTTAAAAAAATACATGTGTCTTGATCTAATCTAATTTTTTTTAAAAAAAAATATTCCGGCAGAAAATTAAATGAGCATAAATAATAAAGATGACATTAATTAATTATTAAAATAATGAGGAAAAAATAATGAACTTCAGATTATGAAATTCAATAAGAGAACAAGCTATAATTCAATGTGCAGTTGTAAAGGATGTAAAAAACATAAACTTGCAGTAGATAAGAAAAAAAACCTAAAAATGAGCATGAACGTACAAAAGTGTCAACATATGTCTAAAGAGTCAAAAGAAACAAAATTAAAAGTGCATTGAGCAATTACCACAAGAAACCAACTCCGTTCACATGGAACAGAACAAAAAGCCAAGAAGCTCATGGAAATGGGAAGAACAATCAAACGGGCAATGTGCGAAACAACTATAAACTTCAATCAGTAATCAAAACAAAAAGGAAGGACTTTCTTCATTTCCCTTCTACCAATTTTCTGTTCCCCCAAATTCCATCTCCGTCCATCAAGTGGCAAGCCGTGCAAGACCTAGAAAACCTATCCGAACACACTATTTCGACCAATAAAAATGAATAACAAACAGAAATCGATGCTTAAAACCAACACCTTCAGAGATCAAACACCACAAACTTTGACATATGAGCAGGCAAATGGCATGATGAAACAAATCAAAAGGCTAAAAATAAGAAGAAAAGAGAATGTTAAGCTTGCAGATACAAGCTTAGTGGAATCAAAAGTAGGTTTTAATTTTGAGACAACATTTATGAACGAAGACAAGACCTAGGTTATGAATCTACCTTGACTATGGCTCTAGCACAAATCCAAAGAAGACAAGACCTAGGTTATGAATCGACAGACTAGGAGTGCAACCTTTGCCGAAGAAATACACCTCGTCCGATCAAAAGGTTCCACGAGCGAAAGAAGCAGCAATGGAAGGTCAAAGGGCCTTGTCGAACTCAAAAACCCGCTCACCAGGGAACGAGAGGAGTACACCGTCGTGGAGGAAGATCTAGGGGAGGCGTGAAGAGATTGGATGAGGAGAGGGAAAGAAAATTGCCTTAGGGTCGGGAGCGCGAAGGAAAACACGGCGCCGAAAAGAAAACAGCGAGGGAAAGGAAAACAGCGAGGGGGGAAAATTACCAAATTAAATTACAACGGTTTTTTTCAAAACTGTTGTCGTAGCCGCTAAAAACGCGGATAAAGACAACGGTTTATAAAACCGTTGTAAAAAGTGTTGTTGTTTTAAAAAAATATTTCTCAATGACAACAATTTTGCCAAAACTGTTGTCTTTTATATTTAATGGGGAGTTCAAAGACAACGGTTTTGGAAAAAACCATTGTCTTTGAGCAAATACGCAACGCTTTCTCTTAAAACCGTTGTCGTAGGGGTGTTGTCGTTTGCAGTTTTTGTTGTAGTGCGGCTTTTTTCTACTTTCTGTGTTTCTGCAATGGCAAGTTCTTCACAACCGCCGACCTCTGTCCCTGGACTCTAGTACACATCCATGGAGTCTAAGTTTGATGAGGGTGATGCTGAGAGCTTGAGAAATGCATTCGAAATTCCTTCTGATCATCATATCGTTCTTCCTTCTCCTTTCGATCGGCCGAATTCACTGTCGAACGGCTGTATTTGTTTCTTCCGAGACCAATTTATCGTCGGTCTACGGGTTCCGATCCACCCGTTCATTCCTGCCGTTTGTAAATATTTCGGCATCTCCATTCCTCAACTAGTGTCGAACTCCTTTCGACTGCTATGTGGAGTCATTGTCTTATTCTGTCTGCACGGCATTCCTCTCATCCCCTGGATCTTTCTGTTGAAACCCCAAGGTTGTTTTGGTGTGACCAACAAGTTAAGTTAGGTCCTGTGTGTTTCTAACCTTGTGTCTAAGTGTGCAGGAACTTAGGAGCACAGGTACTCGAGCGGAAGACACAGCTAGCGAGAAGGACGGCATGCGGTGCGTCCGAGGGACGAGGTGCTGCGGAAGAGAATACTGGCGGATGAGAAGGAAGCGTGCGGTGGTTCCGAGGGACGAAAGCTAGAGCGGAAGATTGCTCGGGGAGCAAGAGACGCAGCTAGCGAGAAGGTCGGCACGGGGTGCGACCGAGGGACGAAGACTGCGGATGAGTACGCTGGTGGACGAGAAGGAAACACGCGGTGATTCCGAGGGGCGAGAAGCCGGAGGGAAGCCTGCTCGAGAAGACCGGAAGTTGGGTTCGGGTGAGCCCTTTTCCGGATGGCAGAGATCACCCAAGCGAGCGGATCCGGAGTAGAAGAACCGGACCGAGGTGGGACTAAACCAGAGAAGAGGTCTCAGACCAAAAAGTTAACTCCTGTTGACTTTGGGCTCCGAGGCACCCGGAATGATTTCGAGCGCCCGGAGCAGTCCGGGGCGCCCGGAATGCTTCTGGGCGCCCGGACCTTGAATGTTGACCAGATCAAGATTTATCTCGATCTGAACATTAGGGGATAAAAT
The DNA here is from genome assembly GCF_018446385.1 of Zingiber officinale. Lineage (NCBI taxonomy): Eukaryota > Viridiplantae > Streptophyta > Magnoliopsida > Zingiberales > Zingiberaceae > Zingiber > Zingiber officinale. Next base: position 86,334,246 of record NC_056003.1, read on the forward strand.
TTATTCCCCCCAGGGCACCCGGAACCTTTCGAGGCGCCCCGACCAAGGCTATAAATATAGACTTGGTCCAGAAGCTTTTCAACGAACTCATTACTTGTAATTCCAACGCTTGTGTGCTTTAGAGTTGTAGTTAAAGCTTCTGTTTTCTGTGCTTCAACGTTGTAAGAGACTTCTCCGCCTGAAGGAGTATTTAGTGCTTCAACTTCCTTGGATTAACAATCACATCGGTTGTAACCAAGTAAATACTTGTGTCTCGTTCTTTATGTTCTTAATTTACTACTTTGCTTTATTTATGCAAGTGTTAGCTTAAAGAGTTCGAGGAAGGGTTGTTCGTTTTTTATTTTGCAGGACTATCCAACAACTCCCTCCTAGCCTGCCGTAACGGTCCTACAAGTGGTATTAGAGCCGAGACGCCTCAGAAGGACTAACCCGCGTCTGAAGTAATAAAGTGATGGTCGAAACTAATGTCTACCCACCTACATTAGAGGGGGAGTTTGTTGTTTGGAAACAAAAAATGGAGGTATATTTAAATTTAGATTTTGGTATTTCTTTAATATTGAAATGTGGTTATGAAGCACCAAAGACAACGAATAGAGAAGAACTCGATCTACGCATCTGGAACAAGAAGCAACGTGACGAGTCAATGGCAAACTGTCGGGCAGAATTTCATCTTCTAACCGTAATACCAAATGAAGATCTCGACAGAATCGGCGAATACAAAAACGCAAAAGAACTTTGGGAAAAGTTCTTGAAGCTCTATGAAGAACCTTTGGAAGTCGACGACTCAACAGACACCGAGCCACCGACAGAACAGTCCGAGACCGAAGAAATTGCCGAGACAGCAATCATAGCGGAAGACCCACCTACAGATGAAGAAAGCTCATCCGAGATGAGCATCGAGAAAGGGGGAGAGTCTTCGAAAGAAAGTAATTCAACAGGGGGAGAACCAACGACCGGCGAGGTAAGTAAGGTATGACCTCTACCCTCTGAAAAACTGGTTAATTCAATAGAAAAGTTGTCTGAAGATTTTTTTGATTTAAAAATTGAATTATCGAAAGAGTATTTCGGTTTCCCAATTATTTTGAAAGAATTTTGCAAATAAAAAAATATTTTGACAAAAGAATTTTGCAAGATAGAAATTTTGCCAAAAGACTTTTGTGAATTACAAAACATTTTTTCGAAAGAATTATGTAAATTAGAAATATTATCAAAAGAATTCTTCGAATTGCAAAATGTTTCGACGAAAGATTCTTATGAATTACAAAATATTTTGATAAAAGAACTTTGCAAGTTAGAAATATTGCCGAAAATTTTCTTCGAATATTCTTTTGAATTACAAATTATGTTATCGAAAGAATCTTGTGAAGTAAAGTCTATAAAGTTAAAAGAAATAGCTTGTCGATTAAAGTATCTCGACAAACTATTAATAGAAATTAACATGATACAATTTGTTGCATGCTTAATATTTGTTGCTTTAAATATGAAAAAGTGTGATTTAAGAAGTTATGATATATTAAAATAAAAATTTAAAACTTTCTGATAAAAGCATAAAGAATAAAATATATAAACAAATAAATGCATAGAAAATTTCTTTTAATGTTATCAATTCTCTTAAATTTTCTTGCATAATGTTTTGGGCTTAGAAAGATTTTTTTTTATGGCGAAAACTTAGAAATTTTTTATAAGTTATTTTTGACTTAGAAATTTTTCCTTGACTTGGAAATATTTTTTTTCCTAAAAATCATTGAAATAGACTTTCATAAATTTTCTAAGTGTCAACCCTTAGATTCTTTTTGTACCCCATTTTTTATGTGATTAAAGGGGGAGAAGAAAGTATAAGTCTAGGGGGAGGTAGAAATTTTTTCAAATTTAATTTTTCTATCTTGTTGCACGTTATTGCAATATAAATTGTTTAATTTTCATGTCTATTTTGACCCTAGCTTAACTTGGGTTGATCACATCAAAAAGGGGGAGATTGTTGGAACCCCAAGGTTGTTTTGGTGTGATCAACAAGTTAAGTTAGGTCCTGTGTGTTCTAACCTTGTGTCTAAGTGTGCAAGAGCTTAGGAGCACAGGTATTCGAGCGGAAGATGCAGCTAGCGATAAGGACGGCATGCAGTGCGTCTGAGGGACGAGGTGCTGCGGAAGAGTACACCGGCGGACGAGAAGGAAGCGTGTGGTGATTCTGAGGGACGAAATCCGGAGCGGAAGATTGCTCGGGGAGCAAGAGACGCAGCTAGCGAGAAGGTCGGCATGGGGTGCGACTGAGGGATGAAGACTGCAGATGAGTACGCTGGTGGACGAGAAGGAAACACGCGGTGATTCCGAGAGACGAGAAGCCGGAGGGAAGCCTGCTCGAGAAAACCGAAAGTTGGGTTCGGGTGAGCCCTTTTTCGGATGGCAGAGATCACCCAACCGAGTGGATCCGGAGTAGAAGAACTGGACCGAGGCGGGATTGAACCAGAGAAGAGGTCCCGGACGAAAAAGTCAACTCTTGTTGACTTTGGGCTCCAGGGCGCCCGGAATGATTTCGAGCGCCCGGAGCAGTCCGGGGTGCCTGGAATGCTTTCGGGAGCCCGGACCTTGAATGTTGACCAGATAGAGATTTATCTCGATCTGAACGTTGGGGGATAAAATTTATCCCCCTCCTAGGATGCCCAGAACCCTTCGGGGCGCCCCGACCAAGGCTATAAATATAACCTTGGTCCAGAAGCTTTTCAACGAACTCATTACTTGTAATTCTAACGCTTGTGTGCTTTAGAATTGTAGTTAAAGCTTCTGTTTTCTGCGCTTCAACGTTGTAAGAGGCTTCTCTGCCTGAAGGAGTATTTAGTGCTTCAACTTCCTTGGATTAACAACCACATCAGTTGTAACCAAGTAAATACTTGTGTCTCGTTCTTTATGTTCTTAATTTACTGCTTTGCTTTATTTATGCAAGTGTTAGCTTAAAGAGTTCGAGGAAGGGTTGTTCATTTTTTGTTTTGCAGGACTATCCAACAACCCCCTCCTAGCCGGTCGCAACGGTCCTACACTTTCATTATTTTTATTACCCTAAGTTGTCCGATCCGGGGACTTTCCTTTTCCAGTCTCGAGTCAGTTTAGTCTTCTTTGATAAAATGTTGACTTCCAATAAGCATTGGAAGGAGTACTTCTTCTTCATACGCTTTCCCGAGCGGCTAGTCTTCCCGATCCACTAGCAACTCGAAGTGGCGCCTCAGCCTTCCCTTCAACGATACAAGAGCCGATCAGACTACTTGAACATTGCTGCGATGTTGGCCGGTCAGAAGTACGACATCCACAAGTTGTTGCTTGAGGGTGTCCTCTACATCTTCGGTCTGAGTCTGATTCGCACACGGCTCCCGACCAGCCTGGGTATGAGACTACCTTGCTTTTTTCCTTTGATTCTAACTGATTTCTCTTCCTCTTTTGGAACCAAAGTCATGTTACGCTCGCATCTAGCCGGTAAGGCGAAGTTCAAGGACGTCGAGATCAATGCGACAGCTGCTAAGGAACTAGAGAGTCGCGGCCTGCATCCGGTCAACTCTCATGAAGATCCGCAAGACGAGAGCGAGGCGACTCCCGTCGTGGCGAGCGGAGGAGCAGCCAGCCAAACACCCAGCGTTGGAGCGGCTGGTGGTCGCTCCCTCCATCCGAGCAGCTCCCTATCACTCCGGCCGAGGACTGGCCTCATCCGGAGAGCTACTCTTAAGGCACAAGGGGTGTCGAGCGGAGTCCTCACGCACTGCTTCCTCCGCAGTGAGGACCACTGAGCGGGTCGAGACCTCGACCCCGACCCCGATTCCGAAAAATGCGACTGCAACATCCTCCGACCGAACACCCTCACTAGTTGAGCTGCCATAGGGGGGTTGTTGCCACATCGCTCATGGCCTTCATGCCACCACCTTCGAAGCCATAGAAGGTTCAGAGGTCCAGCACCCGCCCGGCATCTGCGTCCCGACCCTCTGGTCGAGCTGTTGGAGTGTATACTGAAAGCCTAAGCTTTTGTAAACATTTGTTTTGAATAAAGAATCACATTTGGTTAAATTATCTACATTTGTTTGTAGTTGTTCAATTAATTTATATTGTAGATAACATAGCATGTGGTGTCACATGCAGAAGATAATGTTATCAGTACCTTATAAATTATAAACAGTAGCTCACGACCAAAATGGAAAGGAACAAATCATTAGAAGGTCGTAGTGTAATTAGGTATCAGTTTATCTTGACTGTATAATTACACTAGTACACTTAGAGTGTATTGAGTAGGACCATTTGAGGTTGTTTCTTTTATACTGACTTTATAAAGGAACAAAAACCTCAGTTATTATGGAAGTGTGTGCTCTTAATCCTAATATAATAACAAACATATATATTTGATATTTATTTTTTTAATTTATCAATGGGTGAGATTTAGTTCGATGAATCAATAAAGCCCGATAAGTTGGGATATGATATCACTTATAGTGTGTGTTGTTGATTATAGAAGGAAACTGTGTCCTAGAGATACTAGGTTGATAATGTCCCCAAGAGGAGCTCATAAGGATTGTCATGTTAAACCCTGCAGGTGGACTTAGTCCGACATGACGATAAGGTTGAGTGGTACTACTCTTGGACTTAGATATTAATTAAATGAGTTGTCAGTAACTCACTTAATTAGTGGACATTCGATATCTTAAACACAGGGAGACTAACACGCTCATAATAAGAAGGAGCCCAAAAATGTAATTTGGGATTGGTGCGGTAGTTCAATAATAGTTCTCTAGTGGAATGAATTATTATTGATAAAATTAAGTTGTGTGTTCGGGGCGAACACAGGATGCTTAATTTTATCGGGAGACCAAAACCAATTCCTCCTCTCGGTCTCTATCGTAGCCTCTTATTTATAGAGTACTATACCCATCTATACCCACCTTCTATACCCACCAATAGGGGGCCGGCCAAGCTAGCTTGGGAACCAAGCTAGGGCCGGCCTAGGTATAAAATTGGGTGGCCGGCCCTAGCTTGAACCCAAGCTAGTGGGGGCCGGCCAAATTAAATTAAAAAGGAATTTTAATTTTAATTTTTATTATGTGGAAGAAATAATTTATTAAAGAGAAATTAAATTAAAATATCTCTCTTATAAAAAATCTACAAAAGATTAAAGAAAGAGATTAGATCTCTTTCCTTATTTGTAGATTGGTGAGATATTTTAATTTGTCTTTAAAATTATTCACATGTTAATAAAATTAAAATTATAGAAATTTCCTTTTATCAACCATGAAGAGATTTTTGAAGAGAAATTTTATTTTTTAAAATTTTCGGAAACAAATTAGGAAATTTTAATTGTTGATTGAAACTTGTCCAATTTGTTCTTCATGATGTGGCCGGCCACTTGAATTCAATTGGTGAAATTTTATTTTTCTCAATTAAATCATGTCAAGGAAATTAAGGAAATTTTATTGTAATTAAATTTCCTAATTTGCCTAGGCCAAGGAATATAAAAGAAGGGGTGAGGGTGCCTTCATAAGAGACAACCTCTATTATTTTCTCTCCCTCTTTTGTTCCTTGGTGTGGCCGACCATCCTTTCCTTCTCTTCCTATTGTGGTGGCCGAACTCCTCTCTTCCCTTGGAGCTCTTGTGGTGGCCGGATACTACTTGGAGAAGAAGAAGAAGAAGAAGGAGAAGAAGCTAGCATCTCTTGGAGCTTGGTTGGTGTTTTGATTTTCTTCCTTGGTGAAGCTTCTTTCTTTGTGGCCGAACCTAGCTAGGAGGAGAAGAAGGTGGTTGGTGGTTTCTCATCTCGGAAGATCGTTGCCCACACAACGTCCGAGGTTAGAAGAGGAATACGGTAGAAGATCAAGAGGTTTTTCTACAAGGTATAACTAGTAATTTTTCTTTCCGCATCATGCTAGTTATTTATGGAAATAATACCAAATACAAGAGGCTTACGTTCTAGAATTTCGAATATGTTTTTCGATGTTGTGTTCTTTTATTTTTTCTTTTCCTTGTGATTTGATTGTTCTTTTCGGTTAACCTAAAGTTATTTTAGGAAATTAAATATTAGATTTCTATAAAAGGTTTCGTCTAGTCGGTGGTGGTTGCTCCCATATCCAAGAAGGCCATGTGCCTCGCCACGTCAGTACTGGGAACCAATTATGGAAATTAATATTTAATGGAATTAATAACTTAAGGAGACTTGGGTCGAACGTGTTAAGTTCCGCAGGAGATCCAAGTCAATACCTAAAAGAACAAATAGATTAAGTTTTGGATCAAACGTGTTAAGTTCCGCAGGCGATCTAAAATTTAATTTAAAAGAACACATGGTAGCTAGGAAATGGTTCAGACCTTTGTACAAAATTTTTGTACAGTGGAACCTATAGGTTTTCCGAGTAGCAACCAACAATTGGTATCAGAGCTAGGGTTTTGCCTCTGTGTATTTGGTATTAGGTTAATTATGCACATGTCATACATAATTTAGGCAGGTTAATAGTAGGATGTGCTAACTTTGTGGATGCAGGATCCAACTATTATGACTTTTAGTTATTATGTGTGTGATTGGACCCTTGGACATGTCAAGGGCATTTATATGTGTGTGCATGATTGTATTAAAATACAGCAGGAGCTGTATTTAGTTTTATTAGGATTTTATTTTTGATCTAGATACATGTACATTCCTTTTATGGAATATAGGATCAAAAATGTAAAATTCTATTTATGTCGTGGATCGAATCTTGCAAAGCGTGGAACCTTCTAAGGATCAAAGGTGCAGCGGAACTAGGAGCAAGATGGATGCGACAGTTAGACCCGGTAGCGGTGGCCAAATATGGCAGCAGCTTGGGATGACAACACACGGAGGACAACTAGAGATAAAAGTCATAATAGTTGAAAATTAGATTTTCTATTTATTGCTTTTATATTGTGCTATGTGTGCATGATAGTTTACAAGTTAAGTAGGCTAGCATAGTTAAAATTCCTCATTTATAAATAACTAAGTGGGAGAGGGATTTTTAAGTAAAACCCATGGTCTCCATTACTGGTTTGTAAGTGATGCAAACAAGCTTGCGCGTTGGCTCTGAGTGCCTTCCTCCATAACGGATGAGCTTGTTTGCAGATCACTAGAACAGACTTCCATTTTTGGATGACTATAGGAAGTTAATTAAGAGCGTGTGATCTTCCCCAACGGAAGAGGCATAATCTTATTAATGGACTTAGTGTCAAGTAATGGTATGCACTTAGACACATCTAATAGTATCCTCCCCATCGGAGTCACTGCTATTATTTGTGTGACCAAATAATACCAACTATTAATTTTATTTGTCAAAAGTTAGGTTGACAAGATAATAAAATTAATGGGTTAAAACCCTCCTTTTACAAATGTTGAATTTGTATACGTCCACACTAACGTGGCATACAAAATTCACGGTGTTATGAGGTGTTGGTTAATTTAAAATAGTATTGTTTGAGGAATCAATATTATTCTAAATTTAGAGTTCTGACCAAAAGTTATTTGTGATTCTTAGGATGACTTTCAACCCACTGTCCATCATACTTCAACAAAATAGACTTACTGGACCTAATTACATAGATTGGAAAAGGAACCGGACATTGTTCACTGCTGAAAGCTATAAATTTGTACTTGTCCTGATGCACTCACTGGTGAATCTACTCAAGAGGAGATTGAATATCATAAGAGATGGGTAAAGGCAGATGAGATGGCGCGGTGTTACATTTTGGCTTCAATGTCAAATGTATTGCAACATCAGCATCAAGATTTACCAACAGCTTATGATATTATGAACAATCTCAAGGAACTCTTTGGTCATCAGGATAGGGCTTCTAGACAAGAAGCTATGAGAAAGATAATGACAGCCACCATGCAAGAGGGTACTCCTGTAAGGGATCATATCCTAAAGATGATGGCCTATCTGAACGAGATACAGATCCTTGGAGGACAAATTGATGGGGAAACCCAGATCGATATGATCCTCCAAACGCTACCTAGAAGTTTTGAGCAGTTCCGCCTGAACTATAATATGAATAAAAGGATTTATTCATTAGGGGAACTACTGACAGAACTTCAAGCAGCAGAAGGATTATTTCGTCACAATTCTCAAATTCACTATGCTAAAAATGGTTCTACTTCTAAACCGAAAGGAAAGAAGAAGAAGAAACAAGCTGGCTCAGCAAAGAAAGTGAATAAATCTCAGAGTACGGGTTTTAAACCTGGAGTGAAGAAGCCCAAGGGCAAGTGCTTCATCTGCAAGCAGGCAGGACATTGGAAGGCGGACTGTCCTCGTAGGAACCAAAACAAAGGTATATCTCATGCTCTAGTTGTTGAAACATGTTTAGCGGTGTTATCTACCAGCACCTGGTGTGTAGATACGGGAGCCACTGATCATGTCTGCAATTCCCTGCAGGGGTTCCAGGAAACCCGACAACTATCTGAAGGAGAGATTACCGTCTACATGGGCAATGCTACTAAAGTGGCAGTTGTTGCAGTGGGAGACGTCTACTTATCTTTTAGTAGAAATAGAAATTTGATTTTAAGAGAATTGTCTTTATGTACCCAGTTTTAGAAAGAATTTAATTTCAGTTTCTAAACTGTTTTTAGATGGATATTCAGTTTCCTTTAGTAACGATGTAGTTATTAAAAGAAATAAAGTGATTATCTGTTCTGGTGCATTAGTTGGTAATTTGTATACTTTAAATCCAATTTCTTCCACAAAGTAAAATATGGAAATTTATAACTCATCTTCTAATTCTAATAAGAGAAAAGAACCTTCGGAAATGAACCAAGCATATCTTTGGCATCTAAGGCTTGGTCATATTAACTTAAGTAGGATTCAGAGGCTTATAGCTGATGGACTTTTGAGTTCATTAGAGTTGGAAAATTTTCCAACTTGTGAATCCTGCTTAGAAGGTAAAATGACCAAAAGGTCGTTCAAGGCCAAGGGGTATAGAGCCAAAGAAGTGTTAGAATTGGTTCACTCTGATTTGTGTGGTCCTATGTCTGTCCAAGCAAGAGGAGGTTTTGAATATTTTGTCTCTTTCATAGATGATTATTCAAGATACGGATACATTTACCTAATGCGCCGTAAGTCCGAGTGCTTTGATAAGTTCAAAGAATACAAGGCTGATGTGGAGAAACGATTAGGTAAAAGTATAAAGACACTACGATCTGATCGTGGTGGCGAATACCTCTTAGGAGAGTTTAGGAATTACTTATCAGAGGCTGGGATTCAATCCCAATTGTCTGCACCGGGAACACCCCAATAGAATGGTGTAGCAGAACGAAGGAATAGGACTCTTATGGAAATGGTTAGATCGATGATGAGTTATTCAGAATTACCAAATTCATTTTGGGGATATGCTCTGGAAACAGCAGTATACGTTCTGAACTTAGTACCTTCTAAATCAGTTTCTTCTACTCCCATAGAATTGTGGAATGGACGAAAACTCAGTCTAAGACATATTCGGATTTGGGGTAGTCCAGCACATGTGCTAAAACCAGATGCTGATAAGTTAGAATCTCGTACAGAAGTTCGCGTGTTTATAGGATATCCCAAAGGAACGAAAGGAGGTTTATTTTATAGTCCTAAAGACCAGAAGGTCATTGTTAGCACCAATGCCCAGTTTTTAGAAGAAAACTATATAATGGATCACAAGCCCAGTAGTAAAGTTATTTTAGAAGAACTTAGAGAGGACATGTCTACTTCAGTACAACAAGACAAGATGAAGTACCACAAGAGATGCAACACGTGTCACACATGATACACAACCACATACCTCGTCGGAGTGGGAGGGTTGTAAGGCGACTGAAAGATTCATGTTTTGGGAGAGTCTTCGGACTTAATCCCGGATAAACATGATCCTGATCCATGAACATATGAAGACGAACTCCAAGATCTAGATGCGACATCTTGGCAAAAGGCAATAAATTAAATAGAGTCTATGTACTCTAATAAGGTCCAGGAGCTTGTAGAACCACCGATGGTGTAAAAGTCGTTGGATGCAAGTGGATCTACAAAAGGAAAAGAGGGATGACGGGAAGGTAGAAACCTTCAAAGCTAGGTTTGTTGCAAAAGGGTACACTCAAAGAGGGAATCAATTATGAGGAAACCTTTTCACCGGTAACCATGCTTAAGTCTATCCGGATACTCTTATCCATTGCTGCTCATATGGATTATGAGATTTGGCAAATGGATGTCAAGACAACTTTCCTTAATGGAAGTCTTGAAGAAAACATCCATATGAAGCAACCAGAATGGTTCATTGAAAAAGGCAAAGAGCATCTAGTGTGTAAGCTCAATCGGTCCATTTATGGACTGAAGCAAGCTTCAAGATCTTGGAACATCCGGTTTAATGAAGTAATCCAGTCATACGGATTTATTCAAAGTCCGGATGAGTCTTGTGTATATAAGAAGTGTAACGGAAACGTGGTGGTATTTCTTGTACTATACGTAGATGATATTTTGTTAATTGGCAACAATGTCAAGGTATTATCAGACGTAAGGGTATGGTTGTCCAAACAATTTGATATAAAGGACTTAGGAGAATGTGCACACATTCTTGGGATCAAAGTTATAAGGGATCATAAGAAAAGAATGTTGTGTCCGTCCCAAGCTTCATATATAGATACAATCCTTGCTCGTTTTAGCATGCGATTCCAAGAAAGGTTTCTTACCTTTTAGACATGGAGTAGCTCTATCTAAAGAGATGTCTCCAAAGACATCGAAGAGATAGAGGACATGAAAGCAGTTCCTTATGCTTGGTGTAGGAAGCCTAATGTATGCAATGTTATGTACGAGACCGATATCTGTTTTGCCATGGGCATGGTCATCGAAGTAACCTGGACAAGGACATTGGACTGCAGTAAAGCATATATTAAAGTACAGAAAGACTAGAGATTATATGCTAGTTTACCAAGCAGACGATCTGCTCCCTGTGGGTTACACGGATTTCAATTTCAATAGGGATAACAGTAAGTCTACATCGGGCTATGTGTTTACTTTAGGAGGTGGAGTCATTTCATGGAGGAGTGTTAAGCGAAATGTATCGGACTCAACCATGGAAGTCGAGTATGTAGCAGCCTCTGAGGCATATGGCTCGGGAACTTTCTAATGGACTTAGATGTGATTCCTGGTTTGCCCAAAATTATCACAATTTATTGTGATAATAGCGGTGCAGTTGCAAACTCGAAGGAACCACGAGCTCATAAGGCAAGTAAACATATAGAGCGCAAGTACCACCTGATACGAGATATCGTGAAGCGAGGAGAAGTTGTCATCGCCAAGATTGCATGAGCAGATAACCAGGCAGATCCTTTCACTAAGGCCCTTCCGGCGAAAGCTTTCGATCGGCATGTGGAAGGAATGGGAATCAGATGTATGGTAGAAGATATGGCAGCTTAGTCATTAGTATAAGTGGGAGATTGTTGGAGTGTATACTGAAAGCCTAAGCTTTTGTAAACATTTGTTTTGAATAAAGAATCACATTTGGTCAAATTATCTACATTTGTTTGTAGTTGTTCAATTAATTTATATTGTAGATAACATAGCATGTGGTGTCACATGCAGAAGATAATGTTATCAGTACCTTATAAATTATAAACAGTAGCTCACGACCAAAATGGAAAGGAACAAATCATTAGAAGGTCGTAGTGTAATTAGGTATCAGTTTATCTTGACTGTATAATTACACTAGTACACTTAGAGTGTATTGAGTAGGACCATTTGAGGTTGTTTCTTTTATACTGACTTTATAAAGGAACAAAAACCTCAGTTATTATGGAAGTGTGTGCTCTTAATCCTAATATAATAACAAACATATATATTTGATATTTATTTCTTTAATTTATCAATGGGTGAGATTTAGTTCGATGAATCAATAAAGCCCGATAAGTTGGGATATGATATCACTTATAGTGTGTGTTGTTGATTATAGAAGGAAACTGTGTCCTAGAGATACTAGGTTGATAATGTCCCCAAGAGGAGCTCATAAGGATTGTCATGTTAAACCCTGCAGGTGGACTTAGTCTGACATGACGATAAGGTTGAGTGGTACTACTCTTGGACTTAGATATTAATTAAATGAGTTGTCAGTAACTCACTTAATTAGTGGACATTCGATATCTTAAACACAGGGAGACTAACACGCTCATAATAAGAAGGAGCCCAAAAATGTAATTTGGGATTGGTGCGGTAGTTCAATAATAGTTCTCTAGTGGAATGAATTATTATTGATAAAATTAAGTTGTGTGTTCGGGGCGAACACGGGATGCTTAATTTTATCGGGAGACCAAAACCAATTCCTCCTCTCGGTCCCTATCGTAGCCTCTTATTTATAGAGTATTATACCCACCTATACCCACCTTCTATACCCAATAGGGGTCGGCCAAGCTAGCTTGGGAACCAAGCTAGGGCCGACCTAGGTATAATTGGCCCCTAGCTTGAACCCAAGCTAGTGGGGGCCGGCCAAATTAAATTAAAAAGGAATTTTAATTTTAATTTTTATTATGTGGAAGAAATAATTTATTAAAGAGAATTTAAATTAAAATATCTCTCTTATAAAAGATCTACAAAAGATTAAAGAAAGAGATTAGATCTCTTTCCTTATTTGTAGATTGGTGAGATATTTTATTTTCTCTTTAAAATTATTCACATGTTAATAAAATTAAAATTATAGAAATTTCCTTTTATCAACCATGAAGAGATTTTTGAAGAGAAATTTTATTTTTTAAAATTTCCGGAAACAAATTAGGAAGTTTTAATTGTTGATTGAAACTTGTCCAATTTGTTCTTCATGATGTGGCCGGCCACTTGAATTCAATTGGGGAAATTTTATTTTTCTCAATTAAATCATGTCAAGGAAATTAAGGAAATTTTATTGTAATTAAATTTCCTAATTTGCCTAGGCCAAGGAATATAAAAGAAGGGGTGAGGGTGCCTTCATGAGAGACAACCTCTATTATTTTCTCTCCCTCTTTTGTTCCTTGGTGTGGCCGGCCATCCTTTCCTTCTCTTCCTCTTGTGGTGGCCGAACTCCTCTCTTCCCTTGGAGCTCTTGTGGTGGTCGGATACTACTTGGAGAAGAAGAAGAAGAAGAAGGAGAAGAAGCTAGCATCTCTTGGAGCTTGGTTGGTGTTTTGATTTTCTTCCTTGGTGAAGCTTCTTTCTTTGTGGCCGAACCTAGCTAGGAGGAGAAGAAGGTGGTTGGTGGTTTCTCATCTCGGAAGATCGTTGCCCACACAACGTCCGAGGTTAGAAGAGGAATACGGTAGAAGATCAAGAGGTTTTTCTACAAGGTATAACTAGTAATTTTTCTTTCCGCATCATGCTAGTTATTTATGGAAATAATACCAAATACAAGAGGCTTACGTTCTAGAATTTCGAATATGTTTTTCGATGTTGTGTTCTTTTATTTTTTCTTTTCCTTGTGATTTGATTGTTCTTTTCGGTTAACCTAAAGTTATTTTAGGAAATTAAATATTAGATTTCTATAAAAGGTTTTGTCTAGTCGGTGGTGGTTGCTCCCATATCCAAGAAGGTCATGTGCCTCGCCACGTCAGTACTGGGAACCAATTATGGAAATTAATATTTAATGGAATTAATAACTTAAGGAGACTTGGGTCGAACGTGTTAAGTTCCGCAGGAGATCCAAGTCAAAACCTAAAAGAACAAATAGATTAAGTTTTGGATCAAACGTGTTAAGTTCCGCAGGCGATCCAAAATTTAATTTAAAAGAACACATGGTATCTAGGAAAAGGTTCAGACCTTTGTACAAAATTTTTGTACAGTGGAACCTATAGGTTTTCCGAGTAGCAACCAACACGAGCGACCTCGGCTCACTCGACTCCGAGCGCCTGGCGATCCTCCATCTGCCAACTGAAGACTACAACGAGCCAAGCACCCAGTCTCAGACCCCTGAGCACCAGATCATCATTCAGGGGCCGCTCGCCAAGATCTAGGAGGACGCTCAGGCCCGTGCGGCAATGCTGCCTCCAGGCACATTCACGAACAGCCACACCCAAATGTCCACCGGAGTAAATGTATTTTACTATAAATTCATAATTTACCTCCGATCGGCTCTAACCTTTTGTTGCTTGTTGTAGTACTGGGTGGAGAGTCTGTCCATATGCCACAAGCTCGCCTTTTTCGAAGATGAGGTCAAGATGTTGAAGCTCTCGAGCGGCCCATCTTCCTCTCAAGGGCCGATGACCGCTGAGGTGAGTAAGTTGAAGGCCGATCTAGAGAAGAGTACCAAACTGCTCGAGGTCGAGCGGGTAAAAACCGCAGACCAGGAGGTTATGTTGTCTTGGCTCAATAAGCAGGTAACCACCTTCAACAAGAAGATCGAGTTGGCCACTGCGAAGAAGAACCGGACCATTGAAGACTTGGATCTGAAGAACCAAGAGACCCGGTCTCTCACCCAGAAACTGAAGGAGGCTGAAGACTTCCTGGTAACCGAGCGGACAACCTGGTCGGTCGAAGAAACTGCGCTCCGAGGCCAGCTCTCCGCCAAAGATGAAGCGCTGAAAACTACGAAGGATGAGCTGGAGGCCTCCCGAGCGGCCTTGAAGACTTACCAGGAAGCCGAGCAGAGTCGGTTTGAGGTGATGAAAAAGAATTATATCCGCTCGAATGCATTCAATGACAAGGTCATCGATCGGGCTCTTCAGCTTTTTGACCTGGCGATCGACGGGACGATCAACCAGCTCAAGGAATGCGGTCACATTCCTGTCGCTCTAAAGGATAGTGTCATCAGTCGGGATAAGATGATAGAGTCGCTGCATGACGACGCCCTTGATTACCTTGAGTGAAGTTGAGAGCTCTGTAAAATTTTTGAAGTTTCAATGTATGCTCGCTCGTTTGGCGAAGCTTTTATCTTCAATATATGTTTGCCCATCCGGCGAAACTTTTCCTTTAAGCATTTCAACTTTTTACTGCATGAATGCCCCGTGATCTTCCCGATCGGACATACCTTGTATGCTTATCCGCTTGATCCTTTTCATTTTTAACGAAGTATTTTGGTACATACTCCCGAACGGGGTGTGTATCTGGACTCGGGTTTAAGATCGTCACTCAACCATTGATGAAGACTCGAGTTTAATACTTTTGACAAGTCTTAAGTTTAAGGTCGCCGCTCGACCATTGATGAAGTCCCGGGTTTAAGGTCGTTGCTCGACCGTTGATGCAGACAAGGGTTTAAGGTCATCATTCGACTGTTGGTGGAGACAAGAGTTTAACATCGTCGCTCGACGGTTTGGTGAAGTCCCGAGTTTAAGGTCGTCGCTCGACTGTTGGTGGACTCTCGAGTTTAATGTCGCCGCTCGACGATTTGATAGAGACCAGGGTTTAATGTCACCGCTCGACGATTTGATGAAGATTCGGGTTTAAGGTCGCCGCTCGACCGTTGGTGGAGACTCGCATTTAACGTCGCCGCTCGACGGTTTGACAGAGACAAGCATTTAACATCATCGCTCGACGGTTTGATGAAGACTCAGGTTTAAGGTCGTCGCTCGACCGTTGGTGGAGACTCGTGTTTAACGTCACCGCTCGACGGTTTGATGGAGACAAGCGTTTAACGTCGCCGCTCGACAGTTTGATGAAGACTCGAGTTTAACGTCGCTGCTCGACGGTTTGATATAGACCCGTGTTTAACGTCACCGCTCGACGGTTTGATGTGTCGTTCGACCCAAAGTTTGGAAATCTTGTCTTTATTCTCATCTTGCAATCAAAGAGGGCGTACAGATATACATGTATTCACTCGCACACCTCTCATCCGGCCCGGTAGGGTTGGAGGTGGTTCGCGCTCCACGGTTGCTCGAGTCGTCTCCCTTCCTCATCCTCTAGATAGTAGGTGCTCGATCGAAGCTTTTCCACGACCTTGAAGGGTCCTTCCCACGGAGCTTCAAGCTTGGAGACGTCATCGACCGACTTCACTTTTTTCAAGATGAGATCGCCGACCTAGAAGGACCTCGGGATCACCCTCCAATTATAATTTTGCCTCATCCGTTGCCGATACGCCATTAGTCAAACGGCTGCTTTATCCTGCGCTTCATCCACCAGGTCGAGCTTCATATGCCTCCGCTCAGAATCTCCTTCATCGTAATGCTGCACCCGGTCGGATTCCACTCTGACTTCTACGGGGACGACTGCTTCATCGTCGTATACCAGATGGAAGGGATTGTACCAGTTCCCTCCTTCGGGGTTGTGCGGAGTACCCACAACACGCTTAGGAGCTCGTCGACCCAGCTACCTCCGATGTGGTCGAGCCGAGCGCGTAGAATTCGAAGAATCTCTCGAATGGCGACCTCCACTTGTCTGTTGCCCTGAGGGTAGGCCACGGGGGTGAAGGTTTGTTGGATGACATAGCCTTCGCACCACTCTTTGAGCCTCCGACTAACGAACTATCTCCCATTATCTGATACGAGCCGACGTGGTATGCCAAACCGGCATATGATTTGCTGCCAAACGAACTTAATGACCATCTACTCGGTTATTCTAGCCAGCAGCTCGACTTCTACCCACTTCGAAAAATAGTCCACAACAACAAGCAGGAATTTCTGTTGACCCGTCGCCGTGGGGAATAACTCGACGATGTTCATGCCCCATTGGTCGAAAGGGCATGATACTATGGGCGCATTCATCTCTTTAGTCAACCGATGCGAGAGGTTATGATACTTTTGGCAGAACAAGCAGGTGGCCACCATCCGAACGGCATCCTCTTAGAGAGTCGGCCAAAAGTATCCGGTCAGAAGTATCTTTCGCACCAATGAATGACCGCTCAAATTTTCTCCGCAGGATCCTTGGTGCACCTCTTGCAATATGTACTCGGTATCCTCCGATCTGACGCACTTAACCAGAGGCCGGGAGAATGCCTTTTTATACAACTAGTCCCTGATCATGATAAATCGTTCGGCTCTCTTCTTCAACAAGCAAGCTTCCTCCTGATCGGTCGGTGTGGCTCCTGACCGTAGGAACTCTGTTATAGTCGTCCACCAGTCGTTCGAGAAGGTGATCCCTTTCATTCGATCAATGTGCACCACCAGTGACACTTGTTCGATCAGTTGTGCTATGACGATCGGCAACAACTAACTGGCCAGTTTGGCCAACTCATCCGCCACCTGGTTCTCCGATCGGGGGATTTTCTGTATGATGACCTCCTGGAAGTTGGCCTTCAGTTTCTCGAAGGCTTCCGCATAGAGCTTGAGTCGGCCATTACTTATTTCGAACGTCCTGGATAACTACTGAGCGCTAGCTGGGAATCCGAGTGGATAAGGATTTTAACAACTCCCACATGCCGAGCTGCCTGTAAACCGGCAATCAACGTCTCATACTCAGCTTCATTATTGGTGGCTTTATAGTCCAGCCGAACGGATAGTTGCATCCAATCTTCTTGTGGTGAGATGAGCAATATGCCGATATTGCTTCCCTGCTGAGTGAACGAACCATCGACGTATATCCTCCAAGCGGCTTCTGGTTTTGGATTCTGTACCTTGATGACAAAATCCGCCAAGGATTGTGCTTTGATAGTCGTTCGGGATTGGTACTGGATGTCGAACTCACTAAGCTCCGTCGCCCACTTGATCAATCGTCTGAACGCCTCGAGATTGAGGAAAACTCTTCCCAATGCGCTGTTGGTCATCACAATTATTGAGTGCACGAGGAAATACGGGTGAAGCCTCCGTGCGACAAGCACTAATACATAAGCCAACTTTTCGATATCAGTGTAGCGGGATTCAGCATCTTTTAATATATGGCTTAAAAAGTATACAGGTTGCTCATCATCGTTCTGCCTAACTAAAGCCGAGTCGACGCATGTTCGGTAGACGACAGGTAGATCCGGAGCGGCTCGCCTACACATGGTTTAGTTAGAACAGGAAGGGAGTTAAGGTACTCTTTGAGCTCTTCGAATGTACGATCGCATTTCGCATCCCACTGGAACTTTATCGCTTGGCACAATATCTTGAAGAACGGCAAGCTCTAATCGGATGACTTGGAGATGAATCTGGATAGCGCCGTGATCTCACCGATCAACCACTGAGCTTCCTTCAAGTTCCAAGGCGGCGCCATGTCTTGTAGCACTTTTACTTTGCTCGGATTCGCCTCGATGCCTCGTTCGGTGACAATGTATCCCAGGAAGCGTCTACTCTTTGCGCCGAACATGTTAGGATATATACTAAAAGCCTAGCTTTTGGTATAAACATTTATCTAGAAATAAGAATCACATTGGTCAAATGTCTACATTTACGATAAATGTAGTTGTTCAATTAATTTATATTGTAGATAACATGGTGTGTGGTGTCACACACAGAGGATCATGTTATCAGTTCCTTATAAATTATAAACAGTAGCTCACGACCAAGATGGAAAGGAACAAACCATTGGAAGGTCGTAGTGTAATTAGATATTAGTTTATCTTAACTATATAATTACACTAGTACACTTAGAGTGTATTGAGTAGGACCATTTGAGGTCGTTCCTTTTATACTGACTCTATGAAGGAACAAAGACCTCAGTTATTATGGAAGTGTGTGCTCTTAATCCTAATATAATAACAAGCACATATATTTGATATTTATTTCTTTAATTTATCAATGGGTGAGATTTAGTTCGATGAATCAATAAACCCGATAAGTTGGGAAATGATATCACTTATAGTGTGTGTTGTTGATTATAGAAGGAAACTATGTCCTAGTAATCTAGGTTGAGAATGTCCCCAAGAGGAACTCATAAGGATTGTCATGTTAAACCCTGCAGGTGGACTTAGTCCGACATGATGATGAAGTTGAGTGGTACTACTCTTGGAGCTAGATATTAATTAAGTGAGTTGTCAGTGACTTACTTAATTAGTGGACATTTGATATCTTAAACACAGGGAGACTAACATACTCATAATAAGAAGGAGCCCAAAATGTAATTTGGGATTGGTGCGGTAGTTCAATAATAGTTCTCTAGTGGAATGAATTATTATTGATAAAATTAAGTTGTGTGTTCGGGGCGAACACGGGATGCTTAATTTTATCGGGAGACCAAAACCAATTCCTCCTCTCGGTCCCTATCGTAGCCTCTTGATTATAGAGTACTATACCCACCTATACTCACCTTCTTACCCATCCTATAGGGGGCCGGCCAAGCTAGCTTGGAGATCAAGCTAGGGCCAGCCATGTTTTGGTTCATGGGTGAATTCATGTGGCCGGCCCTAGCTTGAACTCAAGCTTAGGTGGCCGGCCCTATTAAAATAAAAAGGAATTTTATTTTTAAAATTTTTCTTATGTGGATAACATGATTTAATAGAGAGTTTAAAAATTTAAATCTTTCCTTTTATAAGATTCTACAAAAGATTAAGAGAAGAGTTAAATCTCTTTCCTTATTTGTAAATTAAAAGGTTGATTTTAATTTTGGTAAAAACTTTCCTTTTAATCATGTTCATGATTTAAAAGAGAGTTTAAAAATTAAATATCTCTTTTATAAAGCTTCTACAAATATTAAGAAAAGATTAGATATCTTTCCTTATTTGTATATTGGAAGAGATTTTAATTTTTTAAAGATAACTTTCTTTTTATCCACATGTTTAAAAGAAATATTTTAATTTATAAAATTTCCTTTTTATTAATCATCATGAAGGGAAAAATTATTAGAGAAATTTTTTATAAAATATCCGGAAACAAATTAGGAAAGTTTTAATTCTTGATTGAATTAAATTTCCTTTGCTTGGTTTAAAGTGGCCGGCCACATTGTTGATGAAATAAAATTGTTTTTAATTAAATAAATTTTCCTTATCAATGGCAAAAGAATTAAGGAAATTTTTATTTAAATTTCCTTATTTGCCAAGGCCAAGGATTATAAAAGAAAGGGTAGAGGTGCCTTCATAGTGAATAACTCTATTATTTTTCCTCTCTCTTTTTCTTCCTTGGGGTGGCCGGCCATCCTCTCCTCCTTTCTTCTCTTTGATGGCCGAACCTCATCTTTCTTGTGGAGACTCATATGGTGGCCGGATCAAGTTTAGAGAAGAAGAAGAAGAAGGAGAGAAAGAAAGCTTTGTTTCTAGCATCCCTTGGAGCATGGTGGTGGTGGCCGAACCTCTTCATCCTAGAAGTTGTTTTGATGGCCGAAACTTGCAAGGAAGAAGAAGGTGTTTGGTGGTTCTCATCTCGGAAGATCGTTGCCCACACAACGTCCGAGGTTAGAAGAGGAATACGATAGAAGATCAAGAGGTCTTTCTAAAAGGTATAACTAGTATTTTTACTTTCCGCATCATACTAGTTATTTTTGGAAATAATACCAAATACAAGAGGCTTACGTTCTAGAATTTCGAATATGTTTTTCGATGTTGTGTTCTTTTGTTTTTTCTTTTCCTTGTGATTTGATTGTTCTCTTTGGTTAACCTAAAGTTATTTTAGGAAATTAAATATTAGATTTCTATAAAAGGTTTTGTCTAGTCGGTGGTGGTTGCTCCCATATCCAAGAAGGCCATGTGCCTCGCCACGTCAGTACTGGGAACCGATTATGGAAATTAATATTTAATGGAATTAATAACTTAAGGTGATTTGGGTCGAGCGTGTTAAGTTCCGAGAGATCCAAGTCAAAACCTAAAGAACAAATAGATTAAGTTTTGGATCAAGCGTGTTAAGTTCATGCGATCCAAAATTTAATTTAAAAGAACACATGGTAGCTAGGGAAAGGTTTAGACCTTTGTACAAAATTTTTGTACAGTGGAACCTCTAGGTTTTCCGAGTAGCAACCAACAATTGGTATCAGAGCTAGGGTTTTGCCTCTGTGTATTTGGTATTAGGATAATTATGCACATGTCATACATAATTTAGGCAGGTTAATAGTAGGATGTGCTAACTTTGTGGATGTAGGATCCAACTATTATGACTTTTAATTATTATGTGTGTGATTGGACCCTTGGACATGTCAAGGGCATTTATATGTGTGTGCATGATTGTATTAAAATACAGCAGGAGTTGTATTTAGTTTTATTAGGATTTTAATTTTGATCTAGATATATGTACATTCCTTTTATGGAATATAGGATCAAAATGTAAAATTCTATTTATGTCGCGGATCGAATCTTGCAAAGTGTGGAACTTTCTAAGGACCAGAGGCGCAGCGGAACAGATGGACAGCTAGACCCGGTGGCGGTGGCCAAATATGGCAGCAGCTTGGGATGACAACACACGGAGGACAACTAGAGATAAAAGCCATAATAGTTGAAAATTAGATTTTCTATTTATTGCTTTTATATTGTGCTGTGTGTGCATGTTAGTTTACAAGTTTAGTAGGCTAGCATAGTTAAAAATTCCTCATTTATAAATAACTAAGTGGGAGAGGGATTTTTAAGTAAATCCCATGGTCTCCATTACTAGTTTGTAAGTGATGCAAACAAGCTTGCGCTTTGGCTCTGAGTGCCTTCCTCCATAACGGATGAGCTTGTTTGCAGATCACTAGAACAGACTTCCATTTTTG
Source organism: Zingiber officinale (assembly GCF_018446385.1). Taxonomy (NCBI): domain Eukaryota; kingdom Viridiplantae; phylum Streptophyta; class Magnoliopsida; order Zingiberales; family Zingiberaceae; genus Zingiber; species Zingiber officinale. The sequence goes on from NC_056003.1 coordinate 86,355,699, forward strand.
GATGACTATAGGAAGTTAATTAAGAGCGTGTGATCTTCCCCAACGGAAGGGGCATAATCTTATTAATGGACTTAGTGTCAAGTAATGGTATACACTTAGACACATCTAATAGTATCCTCCCCATCGGAGTCACTGCTATTATTTGTGTGACCAAATGAAACCAACTATTAATTTGTTATAAAACTAGGTTGACAAGATAATAAAATTAAAGGGTTAAAACCCCTCTTACAAATGATTGATTTTGTATACGTCCACACTAACGTGGCATACAAAATTAACGGTGTTTGAGATAATTTTATTTGTCATAAAGTTACGTTGACAAGATAGTTAATGGGTAAAACCCTCCTCTTACAAATGTTGATTTTGTATACGTCCACACTAACGTGGCATGCAAAATTCACGGTGTTTTGAGGTGTTGGTAAATTTAAATAGTATTGTTAGAGGAATCAATATTATTTAAAATTTAGAGTTTTGACCAAATATTTGATTAAAGATAGATCAACTATTAATTTTATTCGTCATAAAGTAAGGTTGACGAGATAATAAAATTAAATGATAAAATTTCCTCTTTGAATTTGTATACGTCCACACTAACGTGGCATACAAAATTCATGGGATTTTTAAGGAGTTGATCTTAACCAAATATTTTTTGTGATTCTTAGAATGTTTGTCAATCCCCTAGTAGTCATACTATAAGAAAGACTTAGTAATCCCAATTGTAATGATTGGAAATAGGACTTGGACATTAAGGTAGACTGTCTTCTTAGAACTAAGAACAATATAGGTGTATTTAATTCATTAGTTGAAACATGTTTAGTGGTGTTATCTACCAGAACCTGAAGTGTAGATACAGATGCCATTAATCATGTCCGCAATTCATTGCAGGGTTCCAGGAAACCCGGCAACTAAATGAAAATTAAAACACCGTCTACATGGGCACTACTGTAAAAATGGTAGCTGCTGCAGTGGGAGATGTTTATTTTTTTGATAGGAATAAAATTTGGATTATTAAGAATTGTCTTTACATACTAAGTTTAGAAAGAACCTGATTTCAGTTTCTAAACTATTATAGAATAGATATTGTGTCTATTTTGATAACAAAGTTGTTATCAAGAAAAATAGGCAAGTTATCTATTCTGGTATGTTGGTTGACAATTTATAATCCAATAACTCCCACGATGCAACAAATGGAAATTAGTAACACATCTTCTAATTTTAAGAGAAAGCAACCTTCGGAAATGAACCATTAATATCTTTGGCATCTAAGGCTAGGTTATATTAACTTGAGTAGGATTCATTGGTAGTTGATGAACTTTTGGGTTCATTGGTAGAGGAAATCTTTCCAACCTGTGAGTCTTACTTGGAAGAAAAAATAACCAAGAAGCTTTTAAGTCTAAGGGGTATGGAGTCAAAGATATATTGAAATTGGTTCATTCTGATTTGTGTGATCCTATGACTATCCAGACAAGAGGTAGTATTGAATATTTCATCTATTTTATAGACAACTATTCAAGATACAAATAAATTTACTTAATGTACCGCAAGACTAAGTACTTTGATTAGTTCAAATAGTACAAGGCTGATGCGGAGAAATGTTAAAGTAAAAGTCACTATGGTTAGAACATAGTGGCAAGTACTTCTTGGGAGGATTTAGGAGTCACTTATTAGAAGTAGGGATTCAATTCCAACTAACTGCACCTGGTACACCCCAACAGAATGGTGTAGAAAAAGGAAGGTATAGGACTCTTATGGAAATAAGTAGATTGATGAGTTATTTAGAATATTACTCAAATCATTTTTAGGATATACTCTGGAAACGGAAGTGAATATAGCACCTTCCAAAGTCAGAACTCTCTACTCATATAGAATTGCTGAATAGGCGTAAGCCTATTTCGAAGCATATTCGGATTCGGGTAGTCCAGCACATATGCTGAAGAGAGACAATGATAAGTTGGACAGGAATTCACTTGTTTGTGGGTTATCCTAGAGAAATCAAAGTAGGTTTATAGTCTTAAAAATCAGAAGGTCATTGTTAGCATCAATGACCGATTTTTAGAAAAGGACTATGTAATAAACCACGTGCCCATAAGAAAATTTGTTCTTAAGGAAATAATAAAAGACATGTCTAATCTAGTACCAATTGTACAAGATGAGATACCACAAGGAAACTGCAACACGTATCACAAATGATACACAATTGCAGAAACTGCCTTGTCGTAGTGGGAGGGTTGTTAGGCAACCTAAAAAGATTCATGTTTTGGGAGAGTTTTTGGACTCGATCCCTTGAGGACATGAACCTGATCTCCGGACATATGACGAAGCACTCCAAGATAAAGATGTAATATCTTGGCAAAGAGTAATGAATAACAGAATTAGAATATATGTATTCTAATAAAATCTGGAAGCTTGTAGAACCACCAAATGGTGTAAAAGCCTTTGGGTATAAAAAGGTCTATAATAGGAAAAGAGGGATAGACAGGAAGGTAGAAACTTTCAAAGCAAGGCTAGATGAAAAAGGAAACTTTTTCACTGGTAGCCATGCTTAAGTCTATCCGGATACTTTTATCTATTTGGTAAGTGGATGTCAAGACAACATTCCTTAATGGAAGTCTTGAAGAAAGCATCCATATAAAGCAACCAGAAGGGTTCATTGCAAAGGGCTAAGAGCATCTTATGTGCAAGCTCAATCAGTCTATGGACTGATGCAAAGCTTCAAGGTCTTGGAACATCCAGTTTATCAAAGTAATCCAGACCTATGGATTTATTGAGTAAGCGGATAAGTCTTGTGTATACAAAAGGTGTGATGGAAGCGTGGTGGTATTTCTTGTACTATACGTAGATAACATTTTTGGTAGTTGGAAACAATATCAAAATGTTGTCAGAAGTAAGGGTATGGTAGTCCAAATAATTCGATATAAAGGACTTGGGAGAATGTATATATTTTTGAGATCAAAGGATCGCAAGAAAAAATATACTTATCCTAAGCTTGATACATCGGAAAAATCCTTGCTCGTTTTAAGCATGCAAAACTCCTAGAAAGGTTTCTTACCTTTTAAGCATGGAGTGTCTTTATCTAAAGAGATGTCTCCAATGACATCAAAGGAGATTGAGGACATGTAGGTAGTTCTTTATGCTTCAGCAGTTAGACAACCTAATGTATGCTATGCACGAGATCAGAAATCTGTTTTGCCAAGGGCATAGTTAGCAGATATCAAAGTAACCCTAGACAAGGACATTGGACTGCAGTAAAGCATATATTAAAGTACCTTAGAGGCGCTAGAGATTATATGCTAGCTTACAAGGCAGTTAATTTGGTCCCTGTGGGTTACACAGATTTTGACTTCCAATCGGATAGGGACAATAATAAGTCAACCTCGAGGTTTTGTGTTTACTTTAGGAGGTAAAGTCATAACTATGGAAGAGTGATAAGCATAGGTGTTTTTCTGGACTCCACCATAGAAGCTGAGTATATGGCAAGCCTCTGAGGTAGCCATAAAAGCTGAATGACTCAATAACCTCAAGATAGACTTAGATATGATTTCTGGTTTGTCCAAAGATTATTACAATTTATTGTAATAACATTGGTGCAGTAGCAAACTTGAAGAAACCATAAGTCTATAAGGTAAGAAAACACAATAGAGCGCAAGTACCACCCAATATGAGAAATCGTATAAACGAGGAGAAGTTGTTGCCGCCTAGATTACATCAGATGATAACCTAAAGTCCTTAAGGCAAGAGCTTTTTGAAAGGCATGGGAATCAGATGTATGGCAGCAGATATGACAGCTTAGTCTTTTAGTATAAGTGGGAGATTGTTAGGATATATACTAAAAGCCTAGCTTTTGGTATAAATATTTATCTAGAAATAAGAATCACATTGGTCAAATGTCTACATTTATGATAAATGTAGTTGTTCAATTAATTTATATTGTAGATAACATGGTGTGTGGTGTCACACACAGAGGATCATGTTATCAGTTCCTTATAAATTATAAACAGTAGCTCACGACCAAGATGGAAAGGAACAAACCATTGGAAGGTCGTAGTGTAATTAGATATTAGTTTATCTTAACTATATAATTACACTAGTACACTTAGAGTGTATTGAGTAGGATCATTTGAGGTCGTTCCTTTTATACTGACTCTATGAAGGAACAAAGACCTCAGTTATTATGGAAGTGTGTGCTCTTAATCCTAATATAATAACAAGCACATATATTTGATATTTATTTCTTTAATTTATCAATGGGTGAGATTTAGTTCGATGAATCAATAAACCCGATAAGTTGGGAAATGATATCACTTATAGTGTGTGTTGTTGATTATAGAAGGAAACTGTGTCCTAGTAATCTAGGTTGAGAATGTCCCCAAGAGGAACTCATAAGGATTGTCATGTTAAACCCTGCAGGTGGACTTAGTCCTACATGATGATGAAGTTAAGTGGTACTACTCTTGGAGCTAGATATTAATTAAGTGAGTGTCAGTGACTTACTTAATTAGTGGACATTTGATATCTTAAACACAGGGAGACTAACATACTCATAATAAGAAGGAGCCCAAAATGTAATTTGGGATTGGTGCGGTAGTTCAATAATAGTTCTCTAGTGGAATGAATTATTATTGATAAAATTAAGTTGTGTGTTCGGGGCGAACACGGGATGCTTAATTTTATCGGGAGACCAAAACCAATTCCTCCTCTCGGTCCCTATCGTAGCCTCTTGATTATAGAGTACTATACCCACCTATACCCACATTCTTACCCATCCTATAGGGGGCCGGCCAAGCTAGCTTGGAGATCAAGCTAGGGCCGACCATGTTTTGGTTCATGGGTGAATTCATGTGGTCGGCCCTAGCTTGAACTCAAGCTTAGGTGGCCGGCCCTATTAAAATAAAAAGGAATTTTATTTTTAAAATTTTTCTTATGGGGATAACATGATTTAATAGAGAGTTTAAAAATTTAAATCTTTCCTTTTATAAGATTCTACAAAAGATTAAGAGAAGAGTTAAATCTCTTTCCTTATTTGTAGATTAAAAGGTTGATTTTAATTTTGGTAAAAACTTTCCTTTTAATCATGTTCATGATTTAAAAGAGAGTTTAAAAATTAAATATCTCTTTTATAAAGCTTCTACAAAGATTAAGAAAAGATTAGATATCTTTCCTTATTTGTATATTGGAAGAGATTTTAATTTTTTAAAGATAACTTTCTTTTTATCCACATGTTTAAAAGAAATATTTTAATTTATAAAATTTCCTTTTTATTAATCATCATGAAGGGAAAAATTATTAGAGAAATTTTTTATAAAATTTCCGGAAACAAATTAGGAAAGTTTTAATTCTTGATTGAATTAAATTTCCTTTGCTTGGTTTAAAGTGGCCGGCCACATTGTTGATGAGATAAAATTGTTTTTAATTAAATAAATTTTCCTTATCAATGACAAAAGAATTAAGGAAATTTTTATTTAAATTTCCTTATTTGCCAAGGCCAAGGATTATAAAAGAGAGGGTAGAGGTGCCTTCATAGTGAATAACTCTATTATTTTTCCTCTCTCTTTTTCTTCCTTGGGGTGGCCGGCCATCCTCTCCTCCTTTCTTCTCTTTGATGGCCGAACCTCATCTTTCTTGTGGAGACTCATATGGTGGCCGGATCAAGTTTAGAGAAGAAGAAGAAGAAGGAGAGAAAGAAAGCTTTGTTTCTAGCATCCCTTGGAGCATGGTGGTGGTGGCCGAACCTCTTCATCCTAGAAGATATTTTGATGGCCGAAACTTGCAAGGAAGAAGAAGGTGCTTGGTGGTTTTCATCTCGGAAGATCGTTGCCCACACAACGTCCGAGGTTAAAAGAGGAATACGATAGAAGATCAAGAGGTCTTTCTAAAAGGTATAACTAGTATTTTTCCTTTCCGCATCATACTAGTTATTTTTGGAAATAATACCAAATGCAAGAGGCTTACGTTCTAGAATTTCGAATATGTTTTTCGATGTTGTGTTCTTTTGTTTTTTCTTTTCCTTGTGATTTGATTGTTCTCTTCGGTTAACCTAAAGTTATTTTAGGAAATTAAATATTAGATTTCTATAAAAGGTTTTGTCTAGTCGGTGGTGGTTGCTCCCATATCCAAGAAGGTCATGTGCCTCGCCACGTCAGTACTGGGAACCGATTATGGAAATTAATATTTAATGGAATTAATAACTTAAGGTGATTTGGGTCGAACGTGTTAAGTTCCGCAGGAGATCCAAGTCAAAACCTAAAAGAACAAATAGATTAAGTTTTGGATCAAACGTGTTAAGTTCCGCAGGTGATCCAAAATTTAATTTAAAAGAACACATGGTAGCTAGGAAAAGGTTCAGACCTTTGTACAAAATTTTTGTACAGTGGAACCTCTAGGTTTTCCGAGTAGCAACCAACAGAACAAACACTTGCTTGAGTTCAGTTTTATTCCATAGGTTCTGAGCATCTGGTAGGTCTCCTCGATATTTGCGCACAGGTCAGCAGCTCGGAGGGATTTTATCAATATGTCGTCGACGTATACCTCCATGTTACGATTGATCTGCCATCGGAAGACCTTGTTCATCAGCCTCTGGTAGGTGGCTCCGGCGTTCTTTAGTCCAAACGGCATGACGTTGTAGTAGTACACCCCGTCGACTGTGATGAAGGTAACCTTCTCCTGATCTTCGCGGGCGAGCGGCACCTGGTGATATCCCTGGTATGCATCGAGCATGCAGATCAGCTCGCATCCCGTGGTGGAGTCCACCATCTGGTCGATCCGGGGCAGCAGATAGAAGTCCTTCGAGCATGCTTTGTTCAGATCACGGAAGTCAATGTAGACCTGCCATTTATTGCTTGGCTAGGAGATCAGTACGACATTGGCGAGCCAACTCGAAAATTAAACTTCTCGTATATGACCAGCCTCCAGCAGTTTTTCTATCTCTTCGCGGATGATCAGGTTCTGCTCGGCGCTGAAATCTCTCTTTCGTTGCCTCACCGGCCGAGCGTCCGATCGGACATGTAGTTCATGCTGAGCCACGCTCGGGGAGATGTCGGGCAGCTCGTGTATCGACCATGCGAACACATCATGATTCTGTTGGAGGCAGGCGACCAACTCCGCCTTCTGCTCTGCTTCCAAATAGCAACTATAAAGGTTGTTGCCTCCATCCGACTAGAATGGATCTGGACTTCCTCATTTTCTTCGTATACAAGGATAGAAGGCTTTTCAGTAATGGTGTTTACCTCGAAACACGGATTCTTCCTAGTGGCTTTTGCTTCAGTTTTGACCATCTCAACGAAGCATCGTCGAGCAGCCAGTTGGTCGCCTTTGACTTCCCCCACCCGGTCGTCAACCGAAAATTTTATCTTCTGGCAGTAGGTAGACACTACTACCCGGAGCTCGTTGAGGGCCGGTCGGCCTAGGATGACGTTGTAAGCTGACAGTGCATCTATCATGATGAAGTTCGTGATCCTTGTTCTCCTAAGTGGCTCCTCTCCGAGCGAGATGGCCAACCTTGTTTGGTCAATCAACAAAACTTCATTGTCTGTGAACCCGTAAAGCGGGGTCATCATCGGCAGCAGCTCGCCTCGATCGATCTGCAGCTGATCGAACGCCTTCTTGAAGATAATATTCACCGAACTCCCTGTATCAATGAAAATTCGATGAATAGTATAATTGGCGATCACCGCTCGGATGATCAAGGCATCGTCATGAGGGATCTCCACTCCCTCTAAGTCTCTGGGTCCAATGCTGATCTCGGGTCCTTCTGCCTTATCTCGGCTACATCCTACCGCGTGGATCTCCAACCGTCGAGCGTACGATTTCCTGGCTCTGTTGGAGTTACCGCCGGTCGGCCCACCGGCGATGATGCTTATCTCTCCTCGGGCGGCATTGCTTCTGTTTTCTTCCTCTCGAGCGGAGGGCCTATTTCAATCATCCGAAACTCGAGAGGGAACGGCGTTATCCTTCCGCTTGTGTTGATGGTGCCGCTTGAGCGATCTTCTCACGTCCTCTCGTCGCCCGGTGGATTGATGTCTGTGCCACCGATCAGGAGAAGGAGTATGACAACGGTATCCTCTCGGGGTCGGTCGACTGACGATCAGTGTCATACTGCGGCAGTCACGAGTATTGTGTGTTGCCGACTGGTGGAAGGAGCAGAACATCGGCATCCATACCTTGCCTTTGGACGCCTTCGACTGTCCGGAAGCCACATGTTGCACGACATGTGCTCGAGTCTCCTGGTGTGGTCGTGCTCCTTCGGCCCTTGGCCCCCTGGGCGGCTGGTGGTTGCTTGATGGTCGGCGCTCAGTGGTTGCAGGAGGTTCGGTCGGCGCCTCCTTTCTTCTTGCCGCTTGGGCTTCTTTCACGTTTATATACTCGTTGGCCTTCTTGAGCATGTGGTCAAAGTCCCTGGGCGGCTTCCTGATGAGTGATAGGAAGAAATCTCCCTCGACGAGCCCTTGGGTGCAAGCGTTCATCATTGTCTCGGATGAGACCGAGGGGATGTCCATGGCTACCTGATTGAAACGTTGTATATAGGCTCGAAGCGTTTCTTTCGGTCCCTGCTTCAGGGAGAAAAGGTTGACGCTCGTCTTCTGATAGCATCGGCTGCTTGAGAAATGATGCAAGAAGGCTGCTTGGAAGTCCTTGAAGCTGGGTATTGATCCGTCCGACAGTCTTCTAAACCAGTGTTGCGCCGAGCCAGAGAGCGTAGTAAGAAAGACTCGGCACTTCACCCCATCTGTGTACTATTGTAAGGTAGCTTCATTATCGAACCTATCCAGATGGTCATCCAGATCGGTCGATCCGTTGTATGACCCGATCGCCGGTGGGGTATAGTGTCTGGGTAGAGGATCTTGTAATATCTCCTCGGAGAACTTTCGATTGATCCGTTTAGACAACGTGTTGTCTCGGGACGCCTTGCCTTTTCGTGCATCCCGAACAGGCATGTATCCCCGTTCTTGATTTGTTTGGGTTATCTCCAAGGGGGTTTGGAATAGAGCATGATGGAAAATGATTGGCGCGAACGATGCCTCCTCCTATGTGCTGATCGGCCTTCTATGTCACAAGGAAAGGAATCTGAGTTCTGAGTTCTACCAAGCTTCTTCATGTTCCAACTTCTTTAACATTAGGAGGATCTGACAAGATCATGAACAATCAAGCGAGAGTTGAACAAGAAGAATGTGATCACATTCCTTATTCCTCCTCTATTCCCATGCTTTAATGCATCTGGCACAGCATCTCGACATGCCCTAATATGGCATGAAATTCTCTTGTTCCGATTAGGGATAGAAATCCCAACTTAAAATGAAATTTTAAATCATGATTCACAAAACAAATGATTTTGGCAATCAAAGAACTGAATTTATAGGTTATTTGCCATTAAATTAAAGTAAAATAAACACCACAAAATATGCATGAAAGTGAAATCAGTTACACAACACAATAAGCTATATCAACATTATTTAACATTTGTTCAAGTAGATGAAAGCTTACAGTTAAGCTACCAAACTCGGTGCTTTCAAACTCTATTAGTCATCTAGTTAGAATCGTTTCATAAATATGTACAACAGAAACCTAACAAAAAAAAACATCTTGTGTAACAATTAGATGAACAACCATGTTGAATGAAAACAATAGATAATATTTAAAATTTAGATTTGACTTTCATATTCCATAAAAATTATAGCAGTAAAGGGAAATTCCACATAAATGGAAAAAAAAAAAAAACAATTAGTTAAATTTGCTATATTCTCCCATCAACTTCAAGATGACCACTGTTAGCATTTACACATTTTTTTAGTGGAAATTACCTAAGATTTTCCTTATCATATTTGATTGGGAATAATTGAGTTCCAAGCTTTTAAATACGATATGAAACAGAACGGGGAATCCTTTGTATCATTGAATGACATCCCAAATTTGGATTCACGTGGTACCAAAATCTCAGAAATGAAGATGAGGATGGTGGAGAGGATCTTTCATAATCTCAAAAAAAAATGATTGAAAGAAAAAGTATATCATATTCAGTTAAACTACTAGTATGAACTATAGGTGAAAGTAGGGGTGAGCAGGTAATCCGTCAAATTGATCAATCCACTTATACCGACCCAAACTGAACAAAAAAAAAAACCATCAGATATAGGATCGGACGTAGGGTCCTGATATTGCATTATCCGATCTAGTAGGGCTGGATAATTTTTTATCCTAATAACCGAACCAACTCGATCCGCGATCACCCCTATTTATAGCAATTACTGTCGATAAGTTGCTACATGTTATACTAGCTACTGCCGATAAGCTGCTACACGTTGTAGCGGCTACTGACGATTAGCTGCTACAACGTGTAATGAATAATGTCTATTATCATTTTAAAATATTTTATTTTTTTGTTATTTTATATTTATATTTTATATTTCATTGGATATAGGGTCGGATATCCAAATAACTTACAACCCGTCGGATATCTGATACATAATAACCGTCGGATATAGGATCGGATGTAGGTTTTGATATTGTATTATCTGATCTAGTATGGTCGGATAGTTTTTTACCCTAATAACTGAACCAACCCGATCCGCGATCACCCCTAGGTGAAAGGATCAATGCAAAATAAATCTAACTTTGTCATATTATACGAACTAATCAAAATATAAAAAATGAAATATGCTCAGGAAACACAATATGATGAGAGACATAATTTTTTACTAACAAGATCAAAGCAACGATATCACTTTTGACCAACACCATAACCCAAAAAGACACAAAAAGCATACCGAAGGACTAACTTATTATGCTTGACATATAGACAAAAGATGAAGCAAGTGCAACCAAATACACGTAAAGAGGAATAGATAGGAGAATGCTCATACAATTTTCAAAAGGTAACAAGGCTAAATTGTATGAGATTGGAATTCTATTAATCACATGATTAGCGGTAAGAATTGCTTCCCTCAAAAGGTAATAGGAACACTGATAGATAATAAAAATGAGCGAGTTATTTCAACAAGATGTCAATGTTTCTATTTAGTCACATTATGATCAGGAGTATTTATACTTGAGCTTTGATGAATAATATCATCAAAAGTAAGTAAACATGAAAAATGATTCAAAGTGTATTCCCCCCCCCCCCCCCCCCCCCTCAAAAAAAAATCATAACAAAAAACACTTTATGATACTAGAATGTTTAGTTTTCATAACAACTCCAAAGTTGTTAAAATGGTAAAATAATCAAACTTGTGTTATTATTAATAAATAAAACATAATACCTTGACTCCCTTTTGTAGAAATAGGAGGGGGTTCCCACACATCAAAATAGATAAGATCAAATGGAGAATAAGAAGAAAGACTTTTAGAAAAAGTAAGGTAGGAAATTTGGTCTGTTTACAATCATTATAATCAGAAATATCATAACTTTTTAAAAGTCCTAATACTCCGGTAGAAGCTAAATAGAGACGTTGAAACATTACCTAAACGAAAATGCCACAAATAAAAATCAGAAGATGAATAACTCAAATGAAAAGATGATAAATCCATATTTGAAGCTACAACTTCTGGTACTTTGAATTGATCCAAAATATAGAATCCTCATTGTCTATGGCCTATCACAATCAGCCTTTGAGATCACGAATCCTAAACATAACAATTGGATAAAGAAAAAAAGACTATATATCCAAAGTCATATACTTGACTAATAGAAATAAGATTTAAAGTATGATTCAGAATATAATAAATATCAGTAAGAGATAAATAAGTTATAACAATTGAACCAACACCTACTAATGACATAGGAGTATCATCAGTAGTCACAATAGATATAGATGAACTAAGAGAAAAAGAAACAAAAGATGATAAATTAGATGACATATGATAGGAGGTAATAAAGTCCAAAACTCATAAGGATAAAGATATACTTGAAATATCAGACAATGGCAAACCTATGTGAGAAAAAGCTAACATGATAAAGGGTTGTAAAGCAAGAAATTGTTGAAATTACTTAAACATGTATGGATTAGATTTCTATAAAGCATATGTACGACTATATATGGTAATAGAACAAATAGTGCTTAGAATAACTAAATTGTATGGATACCTTTGTCCCAAACCTCGAGCAGGGGTGCCCCCCGGGACCCCTAGCGAACTCATCGTTGAATTTGATCTTTGAAAACTGTGGATCAAATTAATAATTTTTTAATCAAACTACTAAAGTCATGAAGATGTAGGTTCTAATATCATATAGAAATTAAGATAAAAAATTAGTCATATTATTAAATTAAAAAAAAATGTTAAAAATATAAAATATAAAACTTTATATAACTAAGTTAAGAGACTCTGAACCCTAAATAAAAAAGAAAAAAAAAATAAATTATCTTAAAAACTACAAATAAATAAATATAATTTAACCTTACGCATTTAGAAGAGGCAACTTGTTATACTGCATAAGAATTAATTAATTAACAATAGGGAAAGAAAAAATCATATCTAAGTAATTCAATAATAAACTAAAGTAGAAGATAAATGCTACACATTAGAAATAATAGAATTTGATTAAGCACCTTTAATTTCCTCATATATTTTAATGAACGGGTAGAAATGAAGAATATTTTTAATCTATATAATTATTCTAACATAATAAATAATTAACCTTATCATAATTAACATTTCTTGCATAGTCCATGAGTTAGTAAGGTGTTTGACCCTTTTTTTTATAAAGGACTATCACAAAATACCTCCATCATTTATCTATTTATATCTAATCTAGAGGTTAGCAATATTAGACCATTTGGAATGAATGTTATTACCTTTTACTCCAATCAACAAAATAATGTACATCAATTTCTTTATGTTTACATGAACTTTACCAAACACAATTGGTTGGATGAAGATTTACATCTAGATCATCAGCCCATAGGATCTCCTTTATTTACTTGCCAAAACATTTTGCATAAAAGTATGTTAGCCTAGTGGGATCTTGACTCCAAATAATAGATAATATGAATAAATTTGTAGTCATTAATTGATCGACTTTAAAATTGATTGTTCATTTAGTGATGAAATTAATTTTATCATTAAATTATGATAAAAAATTATAATTGGTTACTAATTTAACCATCATTATTATTAAGTAGTCGTTATTTTACCCTAATTAATAATTGAAATAATTTTCATCATTAATTTACATTAATTAATGATCGAAATAAATTTCACAATTAATTTATAATTAATTATAATTTTCATTATTAAATCTTATATTAACAACCGATGTATTTTAATCGGTTGTTAATTTACAATCAAAGTTTTTATTAAATAAGGACTCAATTTTAACTAATTGAGAAGAAAGCGTTTATCTTACCAAAGACCAGACACCCAGGATAATACAATTAAATAAATCAATAAAAACATCACAAAAAACTGTTGGAGTCAATTAAACCTGGCCAACAAAACCTGTCCAATTCGGCTAAATCGAATGTTATATAGTTTTTAATTGCTCCGTCATTATTTTTGAAAAAATTAAAGCTATTTGATTCCGCCACGTTTAGATTTAGGGTTGTAAATAAACAAAAATATTCTTTAATGTAAAGTTGGTTTAGGTTCGTTCTATTATAACAAAAAATTGATTTGAAATGAGTAAAGTGGATTCGTCGGCTTAACAACTTTAGCGGCTCCTTCAGAATGGCTCATACTTTATATGACAGAAATCTAGTATCCAGCAATACATTTTATACATGAGTTTGAAAACTCATTTCATTAAGTTTGATGAACAATATCAGTTTGATGAATAATATCATAAACAATGTTCATGTATAAATTTGTTTATTATTTTATATAAAATATAATTATAAAAACTCAAATATATCAAATTTAATGTTATAAAATTCATTTATATTTTTTAAATTATAAAATAATAATTTAATTTGTAGATGACACTAGATATCCAACTTATAATTCTACCCACTGCGAGAATAAATCAAAAAATACTCACAGCGGACAGTTGATTACGCCTACAAAATTGAGAAGAAAATTTTCGTATCATTGGCCCCGGCAAAATTAGATTAAAGTGTGTGAAATACGAGCCCAAATCTCCTACTCCACTTTCTATGGGCCACTTGTAATTAAGGTTGGATTGTGACCGTGTTCCGACTACAATTAATTATGATCCCTTCCTGAATTTACCGTCCCTTATATTATAGTTTAGATCGGGACGGGTGACTGAAAGCCACCCGGAGATCGCCTTCGCTCGGCACTAGGCTACCTGGCCACTTACCTACTATCGGCCGCCTCCGGTCACCCACCCCGATCCAAAGTATAACATGGGAGAATGATATACAGAGGAAGAAATCACAACCAATTATAATCAAATCACGGTCACAATATGACCACAATTATAAATGATCTATTTCTTGATCCATTATTTTTTTTACCAGAGGATTGGCCTTCCTAAAATACAATGCTCATGAATAATTATTTTATATAAAGTATAATTATAAAAAATAGTATATATAAAAATGTTTGCCAATATTTTTCTAAATTTTTTATGTTTTTTTTCAAATGATAAAAAAAAATGTAATTGTATTATATAACTGGAAGAGGCTTACGAAAGCCAAATAAAGACGGCACGTTTCAAACAGACATAAGAATGCAATCTGTATTTCATAAAAAGAATGACAAAAAAAGAATGCAATCTGTAGTTGAACAGGTTCAAGAGAACGAGAGACAAAACGAAAGTTTATAGTGAAAATTTTATTTGTCTTTTCTTTCAAAAAAGGAAAATCATGACATCAAGGAGATACAGTGGGCATCTCGACCTCAGCTTTGCTACCCTTCTTTGGTGTGGATTTGTAGTAGCAACCGTAGAGAACCAATTGAGCAAAGGCGAAAAGAGCACCCATACCATTAGGAATCTGCAAGGCAAGAAAAGAAGTTTAGATCGATCAACCCGGTGAGTTTAAAATCTATCAAAAAGTAGTGATACTTACGAAAAGGTTGATGTCAAATGGCAGGAAAGAATAGGTGGTCCAACAAATTCCGTTAAGGAAGCTTACAAGGGAGAGTGTGAAGGGCATGTACTCTACACTTTTGGTTTGGATCACAAGTTTCTGCAACAGTTTAAGTATATATCATGCCAAAGTCATTTGAAATGAAAATTGAAATATCAAAAGAAACTCCACAAGGGAGAATATGAAAAATATTATTTTCTAGATCTTGAGCTAGATTTTGGGGCTGCATGGTTACCTATGCAAGCATAATACTTGCATGTATGAAAGGTTCACTTTCAGTTGTCCAATGTACCATAACATAAAACTAGGTAATTAATTGACAGTTTTTCATTGGTAATTAATCATCAAGAACCCAGAGTTATGATTAGAAGTCGAAGAGAGGAGCTGTGCTTGTAGGAAGAAATGACGATCTAACGATTGAATAGGAAACAATGATAATAAGATTGTTCTTACCATGACTGAAAGAGGAGAGACATACATGCAAATTCCAAAGATGATGCAAAGGATACCCACAATAAAGGACCTCTTCTCATGAGTGTGGGCAAAGTGAAGCACCAAAGTTGCAACCACAGCAGTGAACACAATTTCAACTATCAATACCATGGCAACCTTCAACTAAATTTAATGAAAGTCTGAATTAAGAAAGATTCAAGAGGTAATAAATAATATCTTCATGAAAAAAAAAATGGTCATATTATACTTACACGACCTTGACGACTAGCATAGGCAAAGAAAATAGAGAGGTAGAAGACCTCAAAGGCTAAACCGATGCCATTAATAGTGGAAACGAGAATGCTGTTAGGATGGACAAAAGGGAGGCCATAGAAAATCCAAAACATGCAGTTGAGAGTTGTTGCAAGGTAGGGGATCGGGGAAAAATCTTCCACTGCTTTCTTCTTAAAAATTTTAACAAATGTTGGCCTGTAGAGGTATATGAGACAACACAAGCCAAACATAAATTTAAAGTCTCTGATCAAACATACAAAAGAACAAAATAAATAAAACGAAACAGACAAATTAAATTTAGATGTAGGAACTTACATAGGTGACAGGAACAAACCAAAAGAGATGATATTGCCTATAAAGCAAAATCGAAGTTAACAAGAAAATCATTTCAAAATTACCATATGTGTGTGTATACATAAAGTTACATATGTATTAAAAGTAACATGGTTCATGCAATGCACATATATACATTGTTTCTTTCAGCATTTATTTTAGTTTATGTATTCAATTAGCAAATATATATAATGGATAAATCTAGCTAATTTAGATATCTAGAATGGGCAAATTAGAGATAATATATGTCTAGGATTGGGAACATGAAGTATTTAGATGATAACATAAGTAAAACAGAGTAAATGTCACAAATATCGGATGGAAATCATTTACAACTATTTCGTCCTCATATATCTTGCTTTCTCAAAATTATAATTTTTAATACATTGCGCCAGATGGCATCCAGCCCCCTTTTTTAAAAAAATAGAGAGAGAGAGAGAGAGAGATCAACACAAGATTAATTTTGGTCATTTTACTTATGCATGCCAAATTCTGGCAATTAGCAAGAGATTTGTTTTTTGGTAGCAAGCGAATATTGCCCTAGCATCGAGTTTTTCTTCGTCGTATTATAATTAACATCAAGTGCAATGAACTCAAACCTTAACAAATAATTAAATCTCATTTTCCTTTTCCATATATACAATATATAGAGAGAAATCGAATGGAAAGCACTGATGAGACTACACGATCCCCTTTTAACTTTCCACAAGTTCTAAAAACCAATACAAGATTAATTTACTGGCCATTTTTCATCGTCTGACGGAGAAAAGCCTTTCTTTTTTTTTACTGACGAATATATAATTTAGTCATAGATTTAAACAGGAAACCCAACAATCATCGAGTTCTTCTTTGTTGAACTAGAGACGAAGATTTATGAAATAGGTAAATCCGATCCGTTCGATTAATAAACATCAAGTGCAATGAACCAATTAATATATACCTATCACTCCGATGACGTTGCGGATGGTGTTCTGGCTCACCGTCATCTTTCCTGCTCGCTAACTCCAAATAAAAACCCTAGGAGCCGAAAGAGAAACGAGATCAGATCAAACGGAGATCAAATCAACAAACCATGGATCGACGAGAGGGAATCATCAAAACAAGAACAGATAAAATAAAATAAAAAGAATAAAAAACAAATCGATAACAGGGCGTACATACCTAGTAGAAAGAAGAGGAGGAGGAGGAGGAGAAGAAATCGCCAATGATGCGTCTCTTCCCACGTTTTGCTCCTCTTCCCCTTCCTCGTTTGCCTCTCTCTCTCTCTCTCTGCGCTTCACCGGTGAGGCGGTGAGGCCATCTGCCTTTTATAGACCATCGCAGACTACTCCAGATACAAATAAAACTCCACCTCGAGTTCACACTATTTACTCCCATGCCATTCTGACTTTGCTGCACCTCGCGACCTTCCCGCGCATCCACACTTTAATTAGCCAATCTCTCAGGGGCCCTCCTGGGGCCACAGCGACATCCATTTATATGGCAAGTAGGACTGAGTCTTAAACTTCAGGGTAGTGCAATTAATTTCAGTGCATGCAATGCGTATGGTCTCCCGAGGAAGTAGGTTTAATTTTCAGTAACGGATCAAATTACTAAATCTCATCATTTTCTTTTTCTTTCCTTCCATTTTCTTTTATTTATTTATTATTATTATTCTCAAAATAATATTAGTTTTATATTAAAAGATTGAAGTACTAAGAATAAATATTTATGGAATCATTCAATGAAATATTGCTCCTGAAAAGAATTACAAGACATGAATAATTCTAAAAAGTGTTGGTATTTATTTCATGAAGTATTAATTTATCGCGTACGAATAAAACACTGTTAGTCGTGATTAATTACGTGGAGGATAGAATCGAGTGAGAATAAAATTGAGTAAGAATAAAAAATGACTGTTGCAGAATTTAAATACAGAAGAAATGGAATATGGTTTATATACATGCTTCACGCTTTTTCAGGGAATGGAATATATGCGTCAATAATTTTTATTCTTATGTTTGATTGTAAAAATGTGTGTTCAAATTATTTTATTTTATTTTATTTTTAAAAAATATTTTAATGTGAAATAATTCAAGAAGAATGAATCTGTAAGCATGGGCCAAGAGATTAAAAACGTCTAGGATTATAAGTATGAAGTCTTGTTCAATATATCATTCATTAAATTTAATAGATTTAATTTGAATATATGTGTAATTTATTAATATTCATGAAAAAAATTATAAATCATTAATAGTGTATATGAATAAATACTTCATAGTACTATAGAATGAGAATGAGTATGAACTTGGGTATCATTCCTAAAAATAATGTTTGATTAGTTGAATATTTTCAATCGGAATAAACTTAAATTTCTTTTTTACTCTTAGAGGAAAATAAGAGAAAAAATTAGACGGAAGATAAAGTTGAATGTGAGATAAACATATGATGAGAGAGAAAGTGTGATGGGAAAAAATGAAGAGAGGGAAAGTATGATGAGAGAAAATGAGGAGATAGAGCATGATAGGAGAGATTAAGAAGAGAAAAAGTGTGTTGAGAGAGAAAGAGTTATGGGAAAAATGAAGAGAGAGAAAGTGTGATGAGAAAAAATGAGAGATTGAGAAGAGAAAGTATGATGAGAAAATGTGATGAGAGAGAAAGTGTGATGGGAAAAAATAAAGAGTGAGAAAGTGTGATAAGAGAAAATGAGGAGAGAGAGTATGATGGAAGAGAACGAAGAAAGAGAAAGTGTGATGAGGAAAAATATGGAGAGAGAGAGAGAGAGTATGGTAAGAAAGATTGAGGAGAGAGAAAGTATGGTGAAAAAATGAGAAGAGAATGAAGAGAGAGAAAATAATGAGAGAGTGTGTGTGTGATGAGAGAGAATATAGAGAGAAAATGGTAGAGAATGTGTAATCAGAGAGAATGAGGAGAGAGAGTGTGATGGAAGAGAATAAAGAGCGAGAAAGTGTGATGAGATAAAATATGAAGAGAGAGAGTATGGTAAGAGAGATTGAAGAGAGAGAAAGATTGATGAGAGAGAAAGTATGATGAAAAAATGAGGAGAGAATGAAGAGAGAAAATATGAGAGAGTATGTGTGTGATGAGAGAGAATGGAGAGAGAAAATGGTAGAATGTGTGATGAGCGAGAATAAGGAGAGAGAAAGTATGTTGAGAGAGAAAATGTGATGATAGAATAAGAAGAGAGAATGTATGATGAGAGAGAACAAGTGAAATGAAAGAAAAATTGAACAAATATACTAAGGGTATTTTCGTCCATAACTCAATTTTTATTCTCATTCCATCAAAATCCAAGGGAGAGGGTGGGTTTAATCCATACCCAAATTTCTGGGTTTCATTCCAAAATCTTGATTTTATTCCCATCAACCAAACACAAAATTTAGGAATGAATCCATTCCCTCATTCTCAAACTTCTAAACCAAACGTCACCTAAGTTTTATCAATAAAAACCTTATTAAATTTATAAAAGTAATAAAGAAATTTTAGAAAATGAACAAACAAGCAACATATAATATATTACATGCTCTTTAACCAACTAAATAAATTTAAAAATATAAATAAAAATGAAATTAAATTTGAACAAAATATTTTTTTTAAAAAAAAGAACAATCATTTTAATAGTTTATTTTCAATTAAGACTTAACTATTTTTACATTGATTACCTTATTAAATATATACCAGGCCTCTGTCAGTCCCTCCCCAGATCAGGTCATATTCTTTATAGAAACTACACCACGTGCAGTCAACCCAAACCTTAACAAATATATAATCTCATTTCCCTTAACAAACATATATTGAAAAAACATTATTTAATCAATATTTACTAATTACTATATTATTGTGCTATTTATTAAATATTAAATATCTATGTTATGGTAACTAATTAAAATAATTATAAGCAACTTGATTTAAACTAAACTAAATTTTTTAAAAAATAAAAACTTTAATATAATATAATTGTACATCACAATAAATAAAATAAAATAAATACTTTATATCACAAATATATATTAATTTTAAATATAAAAAACTTCTCTAAATATAAAATAATTGTTGTGCTTCTGTAAAAATAAATAAATATCTTCTTTCCAAAAGCTCTTATATATATATAAACACACAATTCAAATCACAGCATAAGAACAGTCGCCCTTTGCCCTGTTTTCCTATAAACCTTTCAGGAATCGCGCTCAAACGGGCGGCGCTGGCGGCTGTCGGCGGAGGTGCGGCGCCACGGAGGTGTCACTGAGCGGGCCCGTCGACTTCCGCAGACGCCACCGCTCCTCCTCCTGCTCCGTTTCCACTTTCACGGTGGACGAGAAAGTCGACGGCGACGGGCAGGGGGAGCAGCCACGCGGCTTCGCGGCGGCGAGGGCAGTGAAGCGCTCGAGCCTCTCGGCGAACGACGGCAGCTGCGGGCCCATGTGCTCTCGAATGCACTGGCTGTAGTCTGCAGAGGGAGCGGATGCCGTTGATGTCGTAGGAGCCGCAAGAGGAGTGGCTGCATTTCGGTCCCTTCGCCGTCGTGGCCATGGATTCCGATCGATCGTAATTGATCGATAAGATATATATATATATATATATATATATATATATATATAGGTGTATAAAGGGAGTATTTTAAGAAAAAATCTAAAAATTAGGAAATCAGTTAAAGATTTGGGGGAGTTAGTCATGGAAATTAAACATTGAAGAGATGATTGGAACAGAATTAGGAAAATTTTATGGTGATATAGATTTTCGGCTATTTATTATTGTGTATCTAATATTGCACATCCAATCTAATAACTTAACCTGGCAAAACAGGTATTACGTAATAATCTGATTTTTTTTTACCGATATAAATCTAATCTGATTTTTTTGCTCTAATATTTAGAAGAAAAAAAAATACTTTAGTGATAAATTGGCTGTAAACGTAGAACAATACAAATGAATATTTTAGAGGTTAGCCTCCATGTATATATATATATACTTAATTATTACTTCATAAAATAAAATTATTATTTTATTACTCTATAAAATATAAAATGAAATTTTTTACTTAATTACAATTACATTAATATTAATTTTTAAATTTGAATAAATAAGAATTTAATGATAATTGCAACGAAATTTTTAGAAAATTCTATTTCTAGTTAGTAACTTCTATTTAATTTATTTTTGTTTTCTTCTTCAGCTCGGATCGAAAATGTAAGAGTTAAGCCGATACAAAATTCAAAGGGGGTTTATGGCTAAGGGTAAGGATGTAAGAGTTATAGTTATTTTAGAATGTACCGGTTGTGCCCGAAATGATGTCAATAAGGAATCGCCGAGTATTTCTAGATATATTACTCAAAAGAATCGACACAATACGCCTGGTCGATTAGAATTGAGAAAATTATATATATATATATATATATATATATATATCGAGAGAGAGAATTGATATGTTAAGTGATTCTTCGTGAGCGAAATTTTACGTGAGTTATATGACACGATCAAAATCTATTTTTTAATCCCTTTTTCTCATTTGCATACAAAAACTTTTCTCTCTTCCCTCTTAAATTAAAATAAATAATATTTTTCTCTCATATGATTGCATGCAATAATCACTATAGTGCTGATTTTTAAAAGTGGTTTAGCTACTACAATGTTGTAGCAACTACTACATATTGTAGCTACTACTACATAGTAGTTGCTACAACATGTAGTAGTTATTGTATAGTTACTGCGTTGTAGTTGCAACTGTTAGAGTGTATACTAAAAGCCTAGCTTTTGGTATAAACATTTATCTAGAAATAAGAATCACATTGGTCAAATGTCTACATTTATGATAAATATAGTTGTTCAATTAATTTATATTGTAGATAACATGGTGTGTGGTGTCACACACAGAGGATCATGTTATCAGTACCTTATAAATTATAAATAGTAACTCACGACCATAATGGAAAGGAACAAACCATTGGAAGGTCGTAGTGTAATTAGGTATTAGTTTATCTTAACTATATAATTACACTAGTACACTTAGAATGTATTGAGTAGGACCATTAGAGGTCGTTTCTTTTATACTGACTTTATAAACAAACAAAGACCTCAGTTATTATGGAAGTGTGTGCTCTTAATCCTAATATAATAACAAGCACATATATTTGATATTTATTTCTTTAATTTATCAATGGGTGAGATTTAGTTCTATGAATCAATAAGCCCGATAAGTTGGGAAATGATATCACTTATAGTGTGTATTGTTGATTATAGAAGGAAACTGTGTCCTAGTGATCTAGGTTGAGAATGTCCTCAAGAGGAGCTCATAAGGATTGTCATGTTAAACCCTGCAGGTGGACTTAGTCCAACATGACGATAAGGTTGAGTGGTACTACTCTTGGACTAAGATATTAATTAAATGAGTTGTCAGTAACTCGCTTAATTAGTGGACATTTGACATCTTAAACACAGGGAGACTAACACACTCATAATAAGAAGGAGCCCAAAATGTAATTTGGGATTGGTGCGGTAGTTCAATAATAGTTCTTTAGTGGAATGAATTATTATTGATAGAATTAAGTTGTGTGTTCGGGGTGAACACGGGAAGCTTAATTTCATCGGGAGACCAAAACTAATTCCTCCTCTCGGTCCCTATCGTAACCTCTTGTATATAGAGATTTATACCCACCACATACCCACCTTCTTACCCAACCAATAGGGGTCGGCCAAGCTAAGCTTGAAGCTCAAGCTTAGGGCCGGCCAAGCCTAAAGGTTGGCCTTAAGGTGGCCGGCCAATAGCTTGAAGCCCAAGTTTAGGTGGCCGACCACATCATATTAAAAAGGAATTTTTATTAAAATTATTTCTTATGTGGATATCATAGTTTTAAAAGAGAGTTTAAAAATTAAATCTTTCCTTTTAAAGCTTTCTACAAAAGATTAAGAAAAGATTTGAAATCTTTCCTTATTTATAGATTGAAAGGAGATTTTATTTTTAAGAAAAACTTTTCTTTTTGACCATGATAATAATTTAAAAGAGAAGTTTAAAAATTAAATATTCTCTTTTATTAGTTTCTACAAAAGATTAAGAAAAGATTTGATATCTTTCCTTATTTGTAGATTGAAAAGAGATTTTAATTTTTAGAGATAACTTTCCTTTTGGAAATTATCCACATGTTTAGAAGAAGAATTTTAATTTATAAAATTTCCTTTTTATTAACCAATCATGAAGGATAAAATTATTGGAGAAATTTTTATAAATTTCTAGAAACAAATTAGGAAGTTTTAATTCTTGTGTGAATTAAATTTTCCTTGTTTTGGGGAATTATAAGTGGCCGGCCATTATTATTAAAAGAAGAAAATTGTTTTTTAATTAAAATAATTTTTCTTTTTTATGACAAAAGAATTAAGGAATTTTTTATTAAAATTTCCTTATTTGTCAAGACCAAGGATTATAAAAGAGGGGGTAGAGGTGTCTTCACGGGTGATCAACTCTATTATTCTTCTCCTCTCTTTTCCTCCTTGGTGGCCGACCCTAGCTTCTTCCTCTTCTCTTCTTCTTATGGCCGGCGACAACCTCTCTTGGAGCTCTTGATGGTGGCCGGTTCTAGCTAGGAGAAGAAGGAGAGAAAGGTGGTTTTGTTTCTTGCATCCCTTGGAGCTTGGTGGTGGTGGCCGGACCTCTACTTCTCTTGGAGAATTGTGGTGGCCGAAACTTGCAAGGAAGAAGAAGGTGCTTGGTGGTTCTCATCTCGGAAGATCGTTGCCCACACAACGTCCGAGGTTAGAAGAGGAATACGGTAGAAGATCAAGAGGTCTTTTTAGAAGGTATAACTAGTAATTTTTCCTTTCCGCATCATGCTAGTTATTTATGGAAATAATACCAAATACAAGAGGCTTACGATTCTAGTATTTCGAATATGTTTTTCGAAGTTGTGTTCTTTTATTTTTCTTTTCCTTGTGATTTGATTGTTCTTTTTGGTTGACCTAAAGTTATTTTAGGAAATTAAATATTAGCTTTCCATAAAAGGTTTTGTCTAGTCGGTGGTGGTTGTTCCCATATCCAAGAAGGCCATGTGTCTCGCCACGTCAATACTGGGAACCAATTATGGAAATTAATATTTAATGGAATTAATAACTTAGGTGATTTGGATCAAACGTGTTAAGTTCCGCAGGAGATCCAAGTCTAAACCTTAAAGAACAAATAGATTAAGTTTTGGATCAAACGTGTTAAGTTCCGCAGGCGATCCAAAATTTAATTTAAAAGAACACATGGTAGCTAGGAAAAGGTTCAGACCTTTGTACAAAATTTTTGTACAGTGGAACCTCTAGGTTTTCCGAGTAGCAACCAACAATTGGTATCAGAGCTAGGGTATTGCCTCTGTGTATTTGGTATTAGTTTAATTATGCACATGTCATACATAATTTAGGCAGATTAATAGTAGGATGTGCTAACTTTGTGGATGCAGGATCCAACTATTATGGCTTATAGTTATTACCCTTGGACATGTCAAGGGCATTTTATTGTGTGTGCATGATTGTATTATAAAATATAGCAGGAGCTGTATTTAGTTTTATTAGGATTTTATTTTTTGATCTAGATACATGTACATTCTTTCGAGGAATATAGGATCGAAAAATGTAAAATTCTATTTATGTCGCGGATCGAGTCTTGCAAGGCGTGGAACCTTTTAAGGACCAGAGGCGCAGCGGAACAAGGAGCAAGATGGATGTGACAACCAGACCCGGTGGCAGTGGCCAAAGATGGCAGCAGCTAGGGTTGGTGACACACGGAGGACAGCAATAGATAAAAGCCATAATAGTTGAAAATTAGTTTTTATATTTATTGCTTTTTATGCTGTGTTGTGTGTGCTTGTTAGTATGCATATTTAGTAGGCTAGCATAGTTAAAATTCCTCATTTATAAATAACTAAGTGGGAGAGGGATTTTTAAGTAAATCTTATGGTCTCCATTACTGGTTTGTAAGTGATGCAAACAAGCTTGCGCGTTGGCTCTGAGTGCCTTCCTCCATAACGGATTAGCTTGTTTGTGGATCACTAGAACATACTTCCATTTTTGGATAACTATAGGAAGTTAATTAAGAGCGTGTGATCTTCCCCAACGGAAGGGGCATAATCTTATTAATGGACTTAGTGTCAAGTAATGGTATACACTTAGACACATTTAATAGTATCCTCCCCAACGGAGTCACTACTATCACTTGTGTGACCAAAAGGAAATCAACTATTGATTTGTCATAAAACTAGATTGGCAATATAATAAAATTAATAAACCCCTCTTACAAATGTTTGAATTTGTATACGTCCACACTAACGTGGCATACAAGATTCATGGTGTTTGAGGTAATTTTATTTGTCAAAAAGTTATATTGACAAGATAGTCAATGGGTAAAACCCTCCTCTTACAAATGATGAATTTGTATCGTCCACACTAACGTGGCATGCAAAATTCACGGTGTTTGAGGTGTTGGTAAATTTAAATAATATTGTTTGAGGAATCAATGTTATTTTAAATTCAAAGAGTTTTGACCAAATATTTGATCAAAGACAGATCAACTATTAATTTTATTCGTTATAAAGTAAAGTTGACGAGATAATAAAATTAATGAATAAAATCTCCTCTTCGATTTTGTATACACAAAATTCATGGAGATTTTAAGGAGTTGATCTTGACCAAATATTTTTGAGATTCTTAGGATGTTTGTCAATCCCTAGTAGTCATACTATAGAAAAGACTTAGTAGTCCCAATTGTAATGATTGGAAATAGGACTTGGACATTAAGGTAGACTGTCTTCTTAGAACTAAGAACAATTTAGGTGTATTTAATGTTGGAGCAATCCCAATGGTTCGTGGGACCATGTGTTTTGGTGTTTGGGCAAAGGGTTTAAGTTAGGTTTACCCTTGTTATTTGATATGTGTACTTGAGTTGTGCAGGACTGCAGGTGACACATGTGACTCTGGTTGACAGCTTCGGGTCCGGTGAAGGATGGAGCATCCGAGGGACCATGGACAAGGCAGCAAGGACAATGGCCGAGAGAAGCGACTTCGAGGCATACGCGAAGGATGGCATTGGAGACAAGCCGCGGGCTTGGATGCATCCGAGGGACGAGAGCCAAAGGAAGTAAGCTTGAAGGCAAGAGGTCAAGGCTGCAAAGAAGAGTCAAATGAGTTGTGAGGGTACGAGTGCATGAGAGATTGTACTCGGAGTAAAATCCTAGTTTTAGGGTTTTACTGTAGCGGCACTGTAGCAGTTACTGTAGCGCACTGTAGCAGTTACTGTAGCGTACTGTGATCGGTCCATGGACCAGTCCACTGGTAAAGAGCCGTTGGAGTGTCGTTGGGCTGGCACCAGTCGACTGGTGCAAGGACGAGTCGACTGGTAACGGCAAAACAGCAGGGATGATTTGTTCCAAGCTCTATAAGAAGGAGCTTGGTATGGCCGTACAAGATGACGAAATTAGACTTGGTTAAAGCCTAATTAGTAGTCACAAGAGTTCTCAAGTGCTTGTGTAATCCAAGAGGTCTTGGTGAGTTTGTGGTGAGGTTTCTCCACCCACAAGGAGCGACTTGAGATAGCCGGAGTTTGCCGGGGGCTAATCCACCGACGGATAGGGATCGTCCACCTCAAGGACAAGCCGTGGAGTAGGAGCCCTAATCTCTGAACCACGTTAAACGAACGTGTTAGCGGCTTGCTTGCTCTTTCTTATAGTGTTTAGCTTTCTACTTGTTTGTATTAGTTTGTATTTCCGTTGCGCACTAACAAGTGTAGGGTGAAAGCGAGTATTTGGGGGTGCCGTCTATCCAACCCCCCTTCAAGCCGGCCACCGATCTTCTAACATTTAATTCATTAGTTGAAACATGCCTAGTGGTGTTATCTACCAGAACCTGGAGTGTAGATACAAGATGTCATTAATCATGTCTGCAATTCATTGTAGGGTTCCAGGAAACCCGACAACTAAATGAAAGGTAAATCACCGTCCACATGGGCACTACTGTAAAAGTGGTAGCTGTTGCAGTGGGAGATGTTTATCCTTTGATAAGAATAAAATATGGATTTTAAGTAATTGTCTTTACGTACCAAGTTTAGAAAGAACCTGATTTCAGTTTCTAAACTATTATAGATATTGTATCTATTTTGATAACAAAGTTGTTATCAAGAAAAATAGGGAAGTTATCTATTCTAGTATGATGGTTGACAATTTATAATCCAATAACTCTCACGATGCAACAAATGGAAATTAGTAACACATCTTCTAATTTTAAGAGAAAGCAACCGAAATGAACCAATTATATCTTTGGCACCTAAAGCTAGGTTATACTTAAGTAGGATTCATTGGTAGCTGATGAACTTTTGGGTTCATTGGTAGTGGAAATCTTTCCAACCTGCGAGTCTTACTTGGAAGGAAAATAACCAAGAAGCTTTTAAGCCCAAGGGGTATGGAGTCAAAGATATGTTGAAATCGGTTCATTCTGATTTGTGTGATCCTATGACTATCCAAACAAGAGGTAGTATTGAATATTTCGTCTATTTTATAGACAACTATTCAAGATACAAATAAATTTACTTGATGTACCGCAAGACTAAGTACTTTGATTAGTTCAAGGAGTACAAGGCTGATGCGGAGAAATGTTAAAGTAAATGTCACTATGGTAAGATCGTAGTGGCAAGTACCTCTTGGGAGAATTTAGGAGTCACTTATCAAAAGTAGGGATTCAATCCCAACTAACTGCACCTGGTACACCCCAACAGAATGGTGTAGTAGAAAGAAGGTAAAGGACTCTTATGAAATAATTAGATAGATGATGAGTTATTCAGAAAATTACCAAATTTGTTTTAAGGATAAACTCTGAAAACGAAAGTGAACATAGTACCTTCCAAGCTAGAACTTTCTACTCATATAGAATTGCTGAATAGGTGAAAACCTATTTTGAAGCATATTCGGATTCGGGTAATCCAGCACATATGTTAAAGAGAGACAATGATAAGTTGGATAGGAGTTCACTTGTTTGTAAGTTATCCTAGATAAACAAAAGTAGGTTTATAGTCTTAAAAATCAGAAGGTCATTGTTAGCATCAATGGCTGATTTTTAGAAAATGACTATATAATGAACCACGTGCTCATAAGTAAATTTGTTCTTAAGGAAATAATAAAGGACATGTCTAACCTAGTACCAACTGTACAAGATGAGATACCACAAGAAAACTGCAACACGTATCACAAATTGATACACAATTACAGAAAGTGTCTTGTTGTAGTGGGAGGGTTGTTATGCAACCTAAATAGGTTCATGTTTTGGGAGAGTTTTTGGACTCGATCCCTGGAGGACATGAACCTGATCTCCGGTCATATGATGAAGCACTCCAAGATAAAGATGCAGCATCTTGGCAAAGAGTAATGAATAAAATAATTAGAATATATGTATTCTAATAAAATCTGGAAGCTTGTAGAATCACTAAATGGTGTAAAAGTCGTTGGGTGTAAAAAGGTCTATAATAGGAAAAGAGGGATAGACAGGAAGGTAGTAACTTTCAAAGCAAGGCTTGATGAAAAAGGAAACTTTTTCACTGGTAGTCATGCTTAAGTCTATCCGGATTCTTTTATCTATTTGGCAAGAGGATGTCAAGACAACATTCCTTAATGGAAGTCTTGAAGAAAGCATCCATATAAAGCAGCCAGAAGGGTTCATTGCAAAGGGCTAAGAGCATCTTGTGTGCAAGCTCAATCAGTCTATGGACTGAGGCAAAGCTTCAAGGTCTTGGAACATCCGGTTTATCAAAGTAATCCAGATCTATGGATTTAGTAACCGGATAAGTCTTGTGTATACAAAAGGTGTGATGGAAGCGTGGTGGTATTTCTTGTACTATACGTAGATAACATTTTTGGTAGTTGAAAACAATATCAAAATGTTGTCAGAAGTAAGGGTATGGTTGTCCAAACAATTCGATATAAAGGACTTGGGAGAATATATATATTCTTGAGATCAAAGTAATAAGGGATCGCAAGAAAAAATATATTTTACTTATCCCAAGATTGATACATCGGAAAAATCCTTGCTCATTTTAAGCATGCAAAACTCCTAGAAAGGTTTCTTACCTTTTAAGCATGGAGTGTCTTTATCTAAAGAGATGTCTCCGATGACATCAAAGGAGATTGAGGACATGTAGGCAGTTCTTTATGCTTCGGCAGTTAGACAACCTAATGTATGCTATGCACGAGATCAGAAATCTGTTTTGCCAAGGGCATAGTTAGCAGATATCAAAGTAACCCTAGACAAGGACATTGGACTGCAGTAAAGCATATATTAAAGTACCTTAGAGGAACTAGAGATTATATGCTAGCTTACAAGGCAGTTAATTTGGTCCCTATGGGTTGCATGGATTTTGACTTCCAATCGGATAGGGACAATAATAAGTCAACCTCGGGGTTTTGTGTTTACTTTAGGAGGTAAAGTCATAACTATGGAAGAGTGATAAGCATAGGTGTTTTTCTGGACTCCACCATAGAAGCTTAGTATATGGCAAGCCTCTGAGGAAACCATAAAAGCTGAATGACTTAATTACCTCAAGATAGACTTAGATATGATTTCTAGTTTGTCCAAAGATTATTACAATTTATTGTAATAATAATGGTGCAATAACAAACTCGAAGAAACCATGAGTCTATAAGGCAAGTAAACACAATAGAGCGCAAGTACTACCCAATACGAGAAATCGTATAAACGAGGAGAAGTTGTTGCCACCTAGAATGCATCAGATGATGACCTATAGATCTTTTCACTAAGGTCCTTAAGGCGAGAGTTTTTGATGGACATGTTGAAGGGTTGGGAATCAGATGTATGGCAGCAGATATGGCAGCTTAGTCTTTTAGTATAAGTGGGAGATTGTTAGAGTGTATACTAAAAGCCTAGCTTTTGGTATAAACATTTATCTAGAAATAAGAATCACATTGGTCAAATGTCTACATTTATGATAAATGTAGTTGTTCAATTAATTTATATTGTAGATAACATGGTGTGTGGTGTCACACACAGAGGATCATGTTATCAGTACCTTATAAATTATAAATAGTAACTCACGACCATAATGGAAAGGAACAAACCATTGGAAGGTCGTAGTGTAATTAGGTATTAGTTTATCTTAACTATATAATTACACTAGTACACTTAGAGTGTATTGAGTAGGACCATTAGAGGTCGTTTCTTTTATACTGACTTTATAAAGAAACAAAGACCTCAGTTATTATGGAAGTGTGTGCTCTTAATCCTAATATAATAACAAGCACATATATTTGATATTTATTTCTTTAATTTATCAATGGGTGAGATTTAGTTCTATGAATCAATAAGCCCGATAAGTTGGGAAATGATATCACTTATAGTGTGTATTGTTGATTATAGAAGGAAACTGTGTCCTAGTGATCTAGGTTGAGAATGTCCTCAAGAGGAGCTCATAAGGATTGTCATGTTAAACCCTGCAGGTGGACTTAGTCCGACATGATAATAAGGTTGAGTGGTACTACTCTTGGACTAAGATATTAATTAAATGAGTTGTCAGTAACTCACTTAATTAGTGGACATTTGACATCTTAAACACAGGGAGACTAACACACTCATAATAAGAAGGAGCCCAAAATGTAATTTGGGATTGGTGCGGTAGTTCAATAATAGTTCTTTAGTGGAATGAATTATTATTGATGGAATTAAGTTGTGTGTTCGGGGTGAACACGGGAAGCTTAATTTCATCGGGAGACCAAAACCAATTCCTCCTCTCGGTCCCTATCGTAGCCTCTTATATATAGAGATTTATACCCACCACATACCCACCTTCTTACCCAACCAATAGGGGTCGGTCAAGCTAAGCTTGAAGCTCAAGCTTAGGGCCGGCCAAGCCTAAAGGTTGGCCTTAAGGTGGCCGGCCAATAGCTTGAAGCCCAAGTTTAGGTGGCCGACCACATCATATTAAAAAGGAATTTTTATTAAAATTATTTCTTATGTGGATATCATAGTTTTAAAAGAGAGTTTAAAAATTAAATCTTTCCTTTTAAAGCTTTCTACAAAAGATTAAGAAAAGATTTGAAATCTTTCCTTATTTGTAGATTGAAAGGAGATTTTATTTTTAAGAAAAACTTTCCTTTTTGACCATGATAATAATTTAAAAGAGAAGTTTAAAAATTAAATATTCTCTTTTATTAGTTTCTACAAAAGATTAAGAAAAGATTTGATATCTTTCCTTATTTGTAGATTGAAAAGAGATTTTAATTTTTAGAGATAACTTTCCTTTTGGAAATTATCCACATGTTTAGAAGAAGAATTTTAATTTATAAA
Organism: Zingiber officinale; assembly: GCF_018446385.1. Lineage (NCBI taxonomy): Eukaryota > Viridiplantae > Streptophyta > Magnoliopsida > Zingiberales > Zingiberaceae > Zingiber > Zingiber officinale. The sequence goes on from NC_056003.1 coordinate 86,387,042, forward strand.
ATTTCCTTTTTATTAACCAATCATGAAGGGATAAAAATTATTGGAGAAATTTTTATAAATTTCTAGAAACAAATTAGGAAGTTTTAATTCTTGTGTGAATTAAATTTTCCTTGTTTTGGGGAATTAGAAGTGGCCGGCCATTATTATTAAAAGAAGAAAATTGTTTTTTAATTAAAATAATTTTTCTTTTTTATGACAAAAGAATTAAGGAATTTTTTATTAAAATTTCCTTATTTGTCAAGACCAAGGATTATAAAAGAGGGGGTAGAGGTGTCTTCACGGGTGATCAACTCTATTATTCTTCTCCTCTCTTTTCCTCCTTGGTGGCCGACCCTAGCTTCTTCCTCTTCTCTTCTTCTTATGGCCGGCGGCAATCTCTCTTGGAGCTCTTGATGGTGGCCGGTTCTAGCTAGGAGAAGAAGGAGAGAAAGGTGGTTTTGTTTCTTGCATCCCTTGGAGCTTGGTGGTGGTGGTCGGACCTCTACTTCTCTTGGAGAATTGTGGTGGCCGAAACTTGCAAGGAAGAAGAAGGTGCTTGGTGGTTCTCATCTCGGAAGATCGTTGCCCACACAACGTCCGAGGTTAGAAAAGGAATACGGTAGAAGATCAAGAGGTTTTTTTAGAAGGTATAACTAGTAATTTTTCCTTTCCGCATCTTGCTAGTTATTTATGGAAATAATACCAAATACAAGAGGCTTACGATTCTAGTATTTCGAATATGTTTTTCGAAGTTGTGTTCTTTTATTTTTCTTTTCCTTGTGATTTGATTGTTCTTTTTGGTTGACCTAAAGTTATTTTAGGAAATTAAATATTAGCTTTCCATAAAAGGTTTTGTCTAGTCGGTGGTGGTTGTTCCCATATCCAAGAAGGCCATGTGCCTCGCCACGTCAGTACTGGGAACCAATTATGGAAATTAATATTTAATGGAATTAATAACTTAGGTGATTTGGATCAAACGTGTTAAGTTCCGCAGGAGATCCAAGTCTAAACCTTAAAGAACAAATAGATTAAGTTTTGGATCAAACGTGTTAAGTTCCGCAGGCGATCCAAAATTTAATTTAAAAGAACACATGGTAGCTAGGAAAAGGTTCAGACCTTTGTACAAAATTTTTGTACAGTGGAACCTCTAGGTTTTCCGAGTAGCAACCAACAGCAACAACGAGCAGTAGTTATTGTGTAGATACTACGTTGTAGCAACTACTACATATTGTAACAGTTACTGCACAGTTATAGCGGTTACTGCATAGTTATAGCAGTTACTCTACTGTAGAGTAACTGCTACAAGTTGTAGCAGCTACTGTATAGAAACTGCTACAAGTTGTAGCAACTACTACACAGTTGCAGCAGGTACTGTATAGTAACTGCTACAAGTTGTAGCAGCTATTGCATAGAAATTGCTACAAGTTATAGCAGTTACTACATAATTATAACAGCATAGTAACTGCTACAAGTCAGTTATTATATAGTAACTACTATAATGTTGTAACATTAGTACCACAATGATTGTTGTATGTAATAATAGGAGAGAGAAGATAAAATTTTATTTTAATTTAAGAGGAAAGAGAGAAAAGTTGTTGCATGCAGATAAGAAAGAGATTCAAAAAAATTAGATTTTGACTGTATCAGATAGTCCACGTCGAATTTCACACACGAAGAATCGCTTAGCAAAATATATATATATGAATTGTGTTTCAAATATATTCGAGGAGAGAACATCTAGAGATAACAAATGGTGTCAACTACTATAAATATGACTCAGGCTCAATCAACTCATTTAGCTGACATGCCGAATCTAATTCAACATAAATCAACATGCTGAGCAAATGAAAAAATAAATAATATATTTTTAAAAATATATAAATAATAGGGGTGCCAATTTGGATGGATTCGGATTTGATGTAAGTAAAGATATTATAAAAATAAATCTTAACTTGAACCCAAACACAATTCAAAAATCCTAAATGAACTCGAATAACCTGACTCGCCCGAACAATCTGATTAACTCGATTAAAAAAGTTTTATTATTATTTTTTAATAATTTTTCACTTATATCTCAATACTTCATAGATAAAATATTTTAATTTCTAAAATAAAATTTGATTTAATAAAAAAAATCTTAAATTCGGGTAATTCAGATCAACTCAAATCGAACATGACCCTAACACAATCCAAAAACTTTCAACCCAAACTCAATCCAAATTCAAAAATCTCAACCCTAACCTGATATTTTTCGATTCAACTCGGATAAAATTAGCGAGTCGGATTTATATTTGACACCCCTATTAAACATATATTTATATTAATTTCATAAATCTATTTTTTAAACCTATGCTTGGCCTGGTCTATAAGTTGAGTCGCCTTTAGCTAACCTAACTATTGGATCAAGGTGGATAAGATTTGAAACAATCCAAACACTTGTTGGTTGCTACTCGGAAAGCCTAGAGGTTTCACTGTACAAAAATTTTGTACAAAGGTCTGAACCTTTTCCTAGCTACCATGTGTTCTTTTAAATTAAATTTTGGATCGCCTGCGGAACTTAACACGTTTGATCCAAAACTTAATCTATTTGTTCTTTTAGGTTTTGACTTGGATCTCCTGCGGAACTTAACACGTTCGACCCAAATCACCTTAAGTTATTAATTCCATTAAATATTAATTTCCATAATTGGTTCCCAGTACTGACGTGGCGAGGCACATGACCTTCTTGGATATGGGAGCAACCACCACCGACTAGACAAAACCTTTTATAGAAATCTAATATTTAATTTCCTAAAATAACTTTAGGTTAACCGAAAAGAACAATCAAATCACAAGGAAAAATAAAACAAAAGAACACAACTTCGAAAAACATATTCGAAATACTAGAATCGTAAGCCTCTTGTATTTGGTATTATTTCCATAAATAACTAGCATGATGCGGAAAGAAAAATTACTAGTTATACCTTTTAGAAAGACCTCTTGATCTTCTACCGTATTCCTTTTCTAACCTCGGACGTTGTGTGGGCAACGATCTTCCGAGATGAGAATCCACCAAAGCACCTTCTTCTCCTTTCTTCAAGTTTCGGCCAAGCACAAAGCTTCCAAAAGATGAAGATCTTTTTCCACCAACCAAGCTCCAAGGGATACAAGCTTTCTCTCCTTCTTCTCCAAGTAGTATCCGGCCACCACAAGAGCTCCAAGCCAATAGAGAAGGTTCAGCCACCACCAAGAGGAAGAAAGGAAGAGAGGTTGGCCGGCCACAACACCAAGGAAAAGAGGGAGAGAAATAATAGAGGTTGTTTACCATGAAGCCTTCTCTACTCCCTCTTTTATAATCCTTGGTCTTGGCAAATAAGGAAATTTAATTAAAAACTTCCTTAATTCTTTTGCCATGAAAAGGAAAAATTTATTTAATTAAAAACAATTTTCCTTTTCTCAATTTACATGGCCGGCCACCATCAAGCTATAAACAAGGAGAGTTTTAATTAATTAAAACTTCCTAATTTGTCTCCAGAAATTTATAAAATTTATCTAATAATTTAATCCCTTCATGATTGGTTTATAAAAAGGAAATTTAATAAATTAAAATCTTTCTTTTAAACATGTGGATAAAAAGAAAGTTATCTCTAAAAATTAAAATCTCTTTTAATCTACAAATAAGGAAAGATATCAAATCTTTTCTCAATCTTTTGTAGAAACTAATAAAAGAGAATTATTAATTTTTAAACTTTCTTTTAAATCATGAACATGGTTAAAAAGGAAAGTTTTCTTAAAATTTAAAATCCTCCTTTAATCAACAAATAAGGAAAGATTTCAAATTTTAAACTCTTTTAAACATGTAGATGATTTACAAATAAGGAAAGTTTTTACCAAAAATTAAAACCATCCTTTTAATCTACAAATAAGGAAAGAGATTAATCTCTTCTCTTAATCTTTTGTAGAAAGTTATAAAAGGAAATTTTAATTTTTAAACTCTCTTTTAAAATCATGATATCCACATAAGAAATGATTTTAATAAAATCCTTTTAATATTCTAGTGGCGACCACCTAAGCTTGGGACCCAAGCTTTGGCCGACCACCTACATGACTCATCCACTTGGTCTTGGCGGCCCTAGCTTGGGTTCCAAGCTAGCTTGGCCGGCCCCATTGGATGGGTAAGAAGGTGGGTATACGGTGGGTATAAATCTCTATATACTAGAGGCTACGATAGGGACCGAGAGGAGGAATTGGTTTTGGTCTCCCGATGAAATTAAGCATCCCGTGTTCGCCCCGAACACACAACTAAATTTCATCAATAATAATTCATTCCACTAAAGAACTATTATTGAACTACCACACCAATCTCAAATTACATTTTGGGCTCCTTCTTATTATGAGTGTGTTAGTCTCCCTGTGTTTAAGATAACAAATGTCCACTAATTAAGTAAGTTACTGACAACTCACTTAATTAATATCTAGCTCCAAGAGTAGTACCACTCAACTTCATCGTCATGTCGGACTATGTCCACCTGCAGGGTTTAACATGACAATCCTTATGAGCTCCTCTTGAGGACATTCTCAACCTAGATCACTAGGACACAGTTTCCTTCTATAATCAACAACACACACTATAAGTGATATCATTTCCCAACTTATCGGGCTTATTGATTCATCGAACTAAATCTCACCCATTGATAAATTAAAGAAATAAATATCAAATATATGTGCTCGTTATTATATTAGGATTAAGAGCACACACTTCCATAATAACTGAGGTCTTTGTTTGTTTATAAAGTCAGTATAAAAGAAACGACCTCTAATGGTCCTACTCAATACACTCTAAGTGTACTAGTGTAATTATATAGTTAAGATAAACTAATACCTAATTACACTACGACCTTCCAATGGTTTGTTCCTTTCCATTATGGTCGTGAGCTACTGTTTATAATTTATAAGGTACTGATAACATGATCCTCTGTGTGTGACACCACACACCATGTTATCTACAATATAAATTAATTGAACAACTACATTTATCATAAATGTAGATATTTGACCAATGTGATTCTTATTTCTAGATAAATGTTTATACCAAAAGCTAGGCTTTTTAGTATACACTCTAACAACACTATTAAAAAAAATTTGGATCCGCTACATTAGCCCCAAATCGCTCGTTACCATTAGGAGGGAGGTAAAATAAGTAAACCTATATAACAAATACCTGGTGGGGGTTACAGAGGCAATGAAACCCTCCGTGGAGATGGTCTAATGTATATTTTGGACTAAGTTATTTGCTACCGGCTTAATTCATTTATTAAATCTAGTTATGTAGGACAACTAAAAAAGAAATTAAACTAAATATTTTTATAATTTTACGCCAAATAATTTATTTTTTTTTTTAAAAAATATTCTCTAAAATACATTTATTCATTATAAAATAATAGGAAGATGATAAATAAATTAATGGTAATGGACGAGTTGAAACCCAAAGTCAATGAAATTCAAATAGTTGGCAAATTATTTACCAAAATCAAAATTATTTTTTTAAAATTTCAAATATACATTGTCTATAAATCCTATAAATATATAATAATGTCTCCTCGGGACGATGCGATGTTGAGACATGTGATATTAAAGTATTGGGGTCAAGACTCGATTAGTAGTTATCCATGATTTATTTTCTCCGTATTAATTTAACTAGAAACAAATTAATGAAGATGCTAAACGAGCGAATCATCTTCTGTCATATTTAGGATAACTGTTTTTCCCACATCTGACCCACTCCCCTCCTCGGTCCCATCTTATGCTTATTCCTCTTTCTTTATCTCCTCGTCCACGTTTTGTTTTTTGTTTTTTTTTAGTTTTGTTTTTTTTGATTGGTTTTGTTTTATTTGTTAATCAATTTTTTATTATAGATTTTAAGAGTTATTATTTGTAAGAATTTTAAAAAGTATAAAAATATGGATCAAAATAAAAATTATATATATATATATATATATATATATGAAACTAATAAAAATACTAACAATTAATAGTAAATATATTTATAGCTTACGAACAAATATTTTTTTCCAAATGAAGATTACATGTAATAATATATAAAAAAAAATATACGAAAATATATAAAAATATAAATTTTAATCAATATTACCTCTAAATTCTGCTTCCGACGTATTTGGTAGTGTACCTATTACTTTGTACCACAAATGAATACGTGTCCTATAACAAGTAACCTATCCTTTAGCTTCGTACGATGAATGTTGTCACCACCACGTTGAAATGGGTGGTACAGGATAATGAGGATGTAAGAAAACTTGTACGAAGTGATTGCCAATATGGGCAATAGCTATGTCTCGACGAATTTGGTTTGGAACTGGAGGAGTTCTTAATGACAAGTGAGTAAAATAACTCTCAACATTCTCACCAAATGTATACAGTACAAGATTATACCTTGATACGATGATAATTCCCAAAGGCATTGAGTCCATCCAATACATTTCTGGTGCCCACGACTCAAACCAATTCAACGAGAATAATAAATTGGCTACCAAATTTCGATCTGGATAAAGTTGATCATATAGATTATTATTTTGTTGAATCTCTTCTATAAGCTCGAATCATACTTGAAATCAACCTTCTTCACCATATCTAATTAGTACAGCTATTGCCCTGAATCCACAATAACCGTCAAGTTAAACGTCAATAGTGTGAGAAATATAACGATGCAGAGGCATGTGTATTTTCTCAATTTAAGTATCATGGATGGGTGGAACTAGAAAGTGATCATGGATCATTTGAGTATTGCGAACCTTCGACCCCCTTCCATGTTTTCCTCTTCCTCTCTCTCGAGATGTTACAGCCGGTTGAGAAACCCTATATTCGATCCTGAAGGCGATGCATCTGCAAAAGAAGGTATGTGAAGTTTACTTTGCTCATCTCTACGTGTAGATCGACCTCTATGTTCTGTGTTGTACGAAGAAACTCGAATTGTACTTTGAAATGGATGTATCATATCAAAAAAACTTGTCTATCATATGCTCTCGCATATGTGGATCCTGTTGGTTGCTACTCGGAAAACCTAGAGGTTCCACTGTACAAAATTTTGTACAAAGGTCTGAATCTTTTCCTAGCTACCATGTGTTCTTTTAAATTAAATTTTGGATCGCCTGCGGAACTTAACACGTTTGATCCAAAACTTAATCTATTTGTTCTTTTAGGTTTTGACTTGGATCTCCTGCGGAACTTAACACGTTCGACCCAAGTCACCTTAAGTTATTAATTCCATTAAATATTAATTTCCATAATTGGTTCCCAGTACTGACGTGGCGAGGCACATGACCTTCTTGGATATGGGAGCAACCACCACCGACTAGACAAAACCTTTTATAGAAAGCTAATATTTAATTTCCTAAAATAACTTAGGTTAACCGAAAAGAATAATCAAATCACAAGGAAAAGAAAAAACAAAAGAACACAACATCGAAAAACATATTCAAAATTCTAGAATCGTAAGCCTCTTGTATTTGGTATTATTTCCATAAATAACTAGTATGATGCGGAAAGAAAAATTACTAGTTATACCTTGTAGAAAAACCTCTTGATCTTCTACCGTATTCCTCTTCTAACCTCGGACGTTGTGTGGGCAACGATCTTCCGAGATGAGAAACCACCAACCACCTTCTTCTCCTCCTAGCTAGGTTCGGCCACAAAAAGCTTAACCAAGGATGAAGAACAAAACACCAACCAAGCTCCAAGAGATGCTAGCTTTCTCTCCTTCTTCTTCTTCTTCTTCTCCAAGTAGTATCCGGCCGCCACAAGAGCTCCAAGCCTTTGAGAGATTCGGCCACCACAAAGAGGGAGAGAGGAAGAGGATGGCCGGCCACTCCAAGGAATAAAAGAGGGAGAGAAATAATAGAGGTTGTGTCTCATGAAGGCACCCTCACCCCTTCTTTTATATTCCTTGGCCTAGGCAAATTAGGAAATTTAATTACAATAAAATTTCCTTAATTCCCTTGACATGATTTAATTGAGAAAAATAAAATAAAATTTCCCCAATTAATCTCTAATGGCCGGCCACATTAAAAGAGATAAATTAGACAAGTTTTAATCAACAATTAAAACTTCCTAATTTGTTTCCGAAATTTTTAAAAATTAAAATTTCTCTTTAAAAATCTCTTATAAAAAGAAATTTCTATAATTTTAATTTTAATTTTATCAACATATGGATAATTTTAAAGAGAAAATAAAATATCTCACCAATCTACAAATAAGGAAAGAGATCTAATCTCTTTCTTTAATCTTTTATAGATCTTTTACAAGAGAGATATTTTAATTGTAATTCTCTTTAATAAATTATTTCTTTCACATAATAAAAATTAAAATTAAAATTCTTTTTAAATTTAATTTGGCCGGCTCCCACTAGCTTGGGTTCAAGCTAGGGCCGGCCACCCCAATTTATACCTAGGCCGGCCCTAGCTTGGTTCCCAAGCTAGCTTGGCCGACCCCCTATTGGTGGGTATAGAAGGTGGGTATAGGTGGGTATAGTACTCTATAAATAAGAGGCTACAATAGGGACCGAGAGGAGGAATTGGTTTTGGTCTCCCGATAAAATTAAGCATCCCGTGTTCGCCCCGAACACACAACTTAATTTTATCAATAATAATTCATTCCACTAGAGAACTATTATTGAACTACCGCACCAATCCCAAATTACATTTTTGAGCTCCTTCTTATTATGAGTGTGTTAGTCTCCCCGTGTTTAAGATATCGAATATCCACTAATTAAGTGAGTTACTGACAACTCATTTAATTAATATCTTAGTCCAAGAGTAGTACCACTCAACCTTATCATCATGTCGGACTAAGTCCACCTGCAGGGTTTAACATGACAATCCTTATGAGCTCCTCTTGAGGACATTATCAACCTAGTATCTCTAGGACACAGTTTCCTTCTATAATCAACAACACACACTATAAGTGATATCATTTCCCAACTTATCGAGTTTATTGATTCAGCGAACTAAATCTCACTCATTGATAAATTAAAGAAATAAATATCAAATATATGTGCTTGTTATTATATTAGGATTAAGAGCACATACTTCCATAATAACTGAGGTCTTTGTTCCTTTATAAAGTCAGTATAAAAGAAACGACCTCAAATGATCCTACTCAATACACTCTGAGTGTACTAGTGTAATTATATAGTCAAGATAAATTAATACCTAATTACACTACGACCTTCTAATGGTTTGTTCCTTTCCATTTTGGTCGTGAGCTACTGTTTATAATTTATAAGGTACTGATAACATTATCTTCTGCATGTGACACCACATACTATGTTATCTACAATATAAATTAATTGAACAACTACAACTAAATGTAGACAATTTGACCAAATGTGATTCTTTATTCATAATGAATGTTTACAAAGCTTAGGCTTTCAGTATACACTCCAACAGATCTGTCACGCCCCAGGTAGTCCCTGTCCGAAGAAATTTCGGCACTATCTCCCCTGTACGGCGGACAATATGAATCTCAGTATACATATATCTATACCTCGGCCACACTCGGCCGGAACAATACACACAAATAGTAAACAATCCACGCAGTTATATTCAACATTTCTACACAGATATAATATGAACAATCCACGCAGTTATATAAAGAAAAGATGATATAGAAACCAACGAAGATATACGTACACATCCTACTCCACTACAACGAAGAAAAACAAAATCCACGAAGTAATGAAAATATATCCGCAGTGGAAAAACCAAAAGTAGTAAACCCAAGTGGTCGATATAAAATCCACAATGCAAACCCACATCACCAGTATACGTATAACAGCGAATACAGAAAACGATATCTAGAAATGGAATCTCTCCTGACGGCTTCAACCTGAAAAATAGTAACAACGGGGTGAGTTCAAAGAACTCAGCAGGTAATCCAATAGATATGTACAGCAACATATAACTACCAGTAACATCCTATGGTACAGTACACTAAACCATAGAGCCTACAGTACAGTCTCCTAACAGTACAACCTACGGTACGGTCTCCTAACAGTATAACAGATATGCATAGCTGAAATAAACTGTAATAACCAGCAATAGGCATAAAGTACAGTCTATAGCAAGAATAATAAGAAAATGCATAACTGAAATAAACTGTGCTCACCTGCGAGGCTTGGGCAACTGACTGTCAACATACAGAGATAAAAATAGTCAGAGCAAAAGCATGTATCCTGTATGCATGTCAATCATATGCAATCACCAAAATGCATCAATCATAACGAATGCAATTCGTGCATATGATGTAATATGACATGGTCACCCCTGTCAACCAGTTAGCCATCTCACACACAATGGTGAGACCGAGTGGGTAGGGCTGCGACACCGTGCACTCTGCCATCACTGCTCCTGAAGAGTGACCGAGTGGACGGGATGCTGTCGGAGTACACCTATCCTCCTACCTCAAACATAGTGAGGGAGCGCAATGCTCTCAACTCCCGGTACGCGATGACGGGGAGGGATCCCGGCTGCAACCCCGCTGTATCGTGCTACCCATGAGCACACCGACGGTGCACCACCGAGCAACCTGCCATACACACCCTGAGTGCTGTGCCACTACCCATGCAGTGGTCACGCTGTGTGCAGGCCCATGTAGCCGGCCGACGAGCTCAACAACAATGGAGTCGTCAATCGCCCAGCATGCAATCATGCGATATGGTGCATGCGGCTACAGTATGTCATACCTGAACATATCCTCCTCCATATGCGTAGGTGCCAATAAAACAAACGCATATGTATAACAATGATATAAGCAATGTAAATCCAACAACATATAACAAGTATCTCCAGCAACTAATCAAGTGTAGATAAGCATCATAAATATCCATCTCTATGAACATATGTACACATGACAAAAGATAAAAGCATCCAGTTTTAAAGTAAAGCAACTAATAGGAGAAGCATGTGATAGGTATCAACTAAGCTAAGACTAGGTAAGAGATAAATCTACCATCTACCACTAGTAATTATATATAAACTATACATATCATAAGACAATATCAAAAGATAAGTCAAAGGGTACCCGCCTCAAATAGAAGGTACGATCAAGCAATCCAAGGTCGAGACGCCTGTCTCGAATCAGAGTCCTGTGTCAATCAAACAACATATATGTTTTATTTAGCTAAATTCAAATGAAATAGCTAAATAAAATTCTAAAAACTAAATTAGGGCAAAACCCTAATCACGTCACCATTATCCTTCCTAAACTAATCTAACAACTGATTAGGGTTTATCCATTTGATTAGATACAATCACATCTACTACAACCTCTAATCAAACCTACACATAAACCCAATTCCATGCATTTACATCAAGTATCAACATCCCTTCACATACCTGGATTCACAACACCTATTGACTGTTGGATCAAAGGTTGCTGTTAGGGATCACCTCACGATCCCACTTCCAACACCACAACAACAGAACCTCACTGCTTTGCTCAAGTTGCTGTTGAAACAAGATGTTGCTGGATCAAAGAGCAATCCACAGCACTCAAATTGAAATCCACAGAGCAGGTCCTCACTGGATTCAATTCTTCCTACTGATATGATGCAATAAGCATCTCAAAGCAATCAAGAATCAACACCACAGAATAGGACAGAACCTCACCTCAATGGATTCAATCGGATCACCAAGGAGAACGCAATGATCGGCCACAAGGACAATCCACAAAAATTCGATGCTTTCTCCTAGCCCAGAATTGGAAGACGATCACGAATCCAACAAGGAAGATCAACCCCGAAATAGAGCCCTAACCTCCAAGATCGGCAACAACCAGAAAGAGACAAGAAGGAATCAGCGACTGTGCAAGGGCACAAGTCGGAGGACAAATCAAGGGAAGGATTTAGTCGCTTACCTTCGGAGCCCTAACTGCCCCTTTCACGCCGGCGATCGGGTGGCACGGCTCGGTAAATCCAAACCGGTGATGAAGAGGAAGGGTCAAGACTAGGGCTAGGTTTCCCCTTCTTGATCGGAGACCTCTGTCATCGACGCACGCTCACGACTTCCTCCTCAGGCGACACCGACGATCGCTGCTGCCACTTGCCGTCAACGATCAGCGCAAGAAACTCCCGAAACAGAGATCTCTCGGCCGAATACAGTTTGGTCTTCCTCGGCGCCGTCAAGTTCTGGTAACTTCGCTAGTTTCCGTCGAGCTCCGGTGACGAGCTCCTCTGCCCTCGGCGCCGCGTCGTCCGTGAGAGAGAGAGGCAGAGAGAGGAAGAGGGGAGATCGGGGAAGCTCGGGTTCGGGATCGGCGGTTTAAGGGAAAAGAAATAAAAGAAAAGGAATTAAAAGAAAAAGGAATTTATAATTAAAACATTTCCTCTTTTAAATGGGTATCCCAAATAGGCTTAATCCGTACCCGAAATTAATCTCCTCAAAACTCGTCGTACGAGCTCCGAAAAATTCCCAGAAAATTTCTAAAAATTTCGGAAAAATATTATAAGGCTATTTCTGAAATAACCCTATTTATTTAAATTTTCCGAGATCTCACAAGATACATCTCATCTAATATCTCAACAACGTAGGATGTCCTGTTGGGTCGTGCTCCCTCGTTATTAAACCAATGTACGTGTATAGACAATCTCCTCCAATGAGTGTTAATACTCTGTAGCAGAATTAGAATGGAAAAGCAACAATAATGTGTAAAATCGTGCTCGTATGGCAATTCGTATACAATTTTGATAGAACAGTTGCATCTGCCAGCTAACTGGTGAGATGCTTCCTCAATGTATTTTAGCTGACCAGAAATCAACTCCATTATCTCTAATAAAATCTGACATCGTATTTGACTGAAAATGTCATCATGTAAATGTTGATGGTATGGAATGTTGAGAGATCTCTCGAACAACTTAATATCCCCGAACTGAATTCTTAATATCTTATGTATTTTTTTTCAAAAGATGTTTGTAGGGATCACATGATATCTCTCAAATATAACTTCAATCTTGCATGTGCAAACTCTACCCTATAATAAAAAAATGCATTATGTTTTAATAAAAAAAAGAATTGAAATACTACAATAATGAACAAAATTGAAATAATAAAACTCTAAAGTTGTTGGTGTGGTTAACACTAACGGTCTAACTCAGGTTTTGATGAACGACAAAGTAAATTAAGTTAAGTTCATTGTAATCTAACAATTTGATTGAGTGTGCAGGAGAAATCCAGATAGGTCAATGGGTCGACCGGATAGCTGGCACGAAGTCTAGCTAGATCGACAGGCCGACCAGATAGCTGGCACGAAGTCCAACTAGGTCGACGGGTTGATCGGATAGCTGGTATGAAGTCCAACTAGGTCGACCAGCCGATCAGATCACTGGCACGAAATCTAGAATGGTCGACGGGCTGACCCGATGTTTGGCAAAAGGTAAGTAAAGGTAAGTTACTGGAGGAGAGTGATTGTGAGGACGCGTCTAGTTGAGGGACAGTAGGTGTCGGTCCAGTTTAGGTCCATTTGGGATCCCTAAACTGAGACCTTGACTAGTTCCTGGTCATGGGAGGACAAGAACTAATTACTCTATTTATTATAATTGTACTAACACTTGTCTTGCAGGATATTTGGACTAACATATTTGTTGCAGGGTAAGAAAGCAAGCAAAGAAGTAAAGCTGCCTTCGGATGAATACTACATGAAGGCGCCTTCCATGGTTATAGAAGGCGGCTCAGTACTATTCATAGAAGGCGCTTTCCAAGGCTCCTCGATACTGTTAATAGAAGGCGCCTTCCATGGCTATGGAAGACGCCCTCAGCAGGATAATTTTTGGAATCGGTCGCAGATAAGTGCCAGAATGCTCTGGGTAGATTTTGCCTCATTGGAGGCGTCTTCCATACTTGTGGAAGGCGCCCTCTAAGCCCTTTATAAGGTAGTCTCGAGTAGGCACTTACACAAAAACTACATACGAGCTACCGCGCACACATTTGAGCCTCCGACTGCTCCCGGTTCCGACTGCGACTCTATTGCGAAGCTGCTGGGCCCGACGACTACTCCGAGGAGTTTCGATTGCGTTTGATAGATAGACATCAACACAATTGCCTCATTACAATTCCTAAAAGTGTTGGTAATATTTGTATTTTTACTTAAATACTAAAAAGGACAAGTGCAGTGTGTTGAACTTGACCTAACTTCTTTTGTACTCGATTCTCTCTTCCGGGGGTACTAGAAGAGGTTTTTAGTGGATTGCCCATCAATAGGTCTGCGGGACTTCGGTCTTGGAGTAGGAGTCGCCGAAGGCTCCGAACCAAGTAAAAAATCACTCATATTTTTCTGGTGCTTTCTTTCTTACTTTCCGCTGCGTGCTCGAGTTTTAAAAATTGAAAAAGAAGTATTTTTAAAAACCACGTCATTCACCCCCCCCCCCTCTCACATGCGTCATGATCCAACAAGTGGTATCAGAACCGGTACCGCTCTGATTTAGTACAACCATCAATCAGGCAAAGGAGGTTTTTTTTTTCATTTTTGAGCTTTTCGATTGAATCCAAATTGGTATAATTACCCCTTTGGAAAATTCTTTTGCGTAGCAAATTAATCTAAATTGGTGCAACACCAATTCAGTCATAATGTTTTTTTTCCTTTCTCCCACATTACTAATTCAAGACTAAGTCTTGAGACCCTCTCTCTATTCTCTCTTTGTGTGCAGGATTCATGGCCTAGACCGAGGGTTACAACACCATCCGACCTCCCCTATTCAATGGTGACGACTTCCCATACTGGAAGAAGCGAATGGAAGTCTATCTGAAGACAGACTTCTATCAGTAGTTCAGCATCATCAGAGGCTACAAGACTCCTATAGACAACTCCAGAAATCCGATGGACCCTGAACAATGAAATCTGGAGATGAAGAAGAAAGCTTAGACGAACTTCAAAGCCCTCAACACACTACAATGTGGGCTAACAAAGGAGGAGCTGAACCAAGTAGGCCCACACAGAAATGCAAAGGAACTGTGGGACAAGCTCATCGAGTTGCATGAAGGAACCAGTGATGCTAAGGTAACTAAAATAGATCTTTATTTAAATAAGTTATTTAATATAAAAATGTGGGAAGGAGAATCGGCGAGTTAACTCCACGCGAGGATAAAAGACATCCTCAACGAGCTTCACACCATTGGCCACCCAATGGAGAACCGCAACCTAATAAGGTATGTTTTAAACGCATTTCCTTGGAATGCATTGTGGGCATCCATCATGGTGGATGCCTACAAAATTCCGAAGAATCTTTCAAAATTAAAGTTAGACGAATTATTTTATGAACTTGAGCTACACGAACAAACTAACACCAGAATCGAGAAAAGTGTTGCTCTTTTTACAAGTTCCTCCAAGGAAAAGTCAAGGACCAAGCCTGAATCTGAAGGTGAGTCTGACCAAGACTCAGAAGACGAATAACACCTGGTGAACTTGGTAAGAAAAATGTTCACTAGGAGAAAGAAGAAGTTCAGCAGAAATGATCTGCAGAAGATCAACTCCACTACCGAACCAAAGAATGCAACCTGCTTCGGATGCAACAATAATGGTCACTACAAGAACAAGTGACCAAAGCTGAAGAATAAACAATCCAAGACAACCAAAAGGAAGGCACTCAAAGCAACGTGGGACGAATCGTCTTCAGAGGAATTGGAAGCCGAAGAGCAGAAGCACTGAAGCTACCTCGCGCTGATGGCCCGTGAATCAAAATCGGAGGATGAATTGAAAGACGTGTCCAAACCCGAATCGAGCCATGAGTTCATACTCGTTTTCGAAGGTTCCGTTGAGGTATGCTTTAATTTAAGCAAAAAGTTTTTTAAAGTTATTTCATGCTTAAATAAAAAATTAACTGAACAAGAAAATCAAGATAAGATGCTTTTTGAGGAAAACCAACACCTCAAGGAACAAATTGAAAAATCTAATCCAAATCAAGTCGTAAAACTTGAGGAGGAAAATTCAACACTAAAAATTGAAATTAGCAAACTTAAAGGTTGTTAGAAAATTTCACAACTAGATCTAAAAATTTGGATCTAATATTTAATAATCAAAAAGCAGTATATAACAAATCTGAGCTTGGATACAAGTCAGCTCAACAAATAAATCATTTATGTCACTTATAACTCAAAATAAAACACAAACTAAAGCTTGAGTTCCAAAAGCGTGTCTAACCACGCAAGTAGGAATTAACCAATACTATATACCTAAAAATAAAATATATTATGCAAAATCAAATAACTCAATTCAAAATCCTAAACATAAAACTAAATCAACTAAACCAAAGATAAATCATAAAAACAACTATAGAACAAGCTCAAACTCAAACTATCATTAAGTATATTATAATTATAAAAGTAATCGACATAAGCCCAAAACTAAAACTTAATTTAATCAATAATTTAGGGGGAGGCTCCAAACTATTTGGCACCTCCAAAAGTAACCTACCCGGTAGGGTAATTAGGATTAGAGTAACAAGGGACAAAAGTTTAACTTGACCTATGGTACTGGTGAAATTTGGATGATACTAGGTTATGGAAGCTCTGCCTGTGTATGTTTAGGAAGATATAGCTTCATCCTGGCGCATTTGACTTAGTGGAACTAACTGAAGCTATCCCTTACGGATCTTAACTAGTTAGACCAATATTTTGTATTAAGTTCAGTGGATAGGACAATTTGAAAAATCTTGAAGATATGGTTACTCTAATGATATCCAGGTGACTCACCATAGCCTAGAACTTTATCCAATGAATTTCTGTTTGTTGAGCCTAAAGCTAAACCTAAATCTAACACAAAGATAAACCAAATCCAGAAATTGAACTTAACTCAACTCACAAAATTATAGGATTCCCTGATTGAAAACATAAATCGGGTGAGATAACTAAGAATATAAATTAAATTAAGAAAAATTAAAATAAAATAAAATAAATTAAATTAAAAATAAAATAAAATAAAATAAAATAAATTAAATTAAAATAAACTAAACTAAAGTAAATAAAATAAAATAAATAAATTAAGCTAAATTAAATTTAAATAAAATAAAATAAAATAAATTTAAATAAATAAATTCAAATAAATTAAATTAAACTAAAATAAATTAAATTCAATTAAATTAAACAAAATTAAACTAATAAATTAAAATAAAATAAAATAATTTAAATATGTAAAATTAAATTAAATTAAATCACATTAAATTAAATTGAATTAAATTATATTAATTAAATTAAATTAATTAAATTAAATTAATTAAATTAAATTAATTAAATTAAATTAAAAAAAATTAAAATAAACTAAATTAAAAATATAAATAAATTAAATTAAAATAAAATAAAATAAAATAAACTAAATTAAATTAAAATAAACTATATTAAAATAAATTCAAATAATTAAACTAAACTAAATAAATTAAATTAAACTAAATTAATTTAAATTAAATTAAATCATATTAATTATATTAAAATAAATAAAATTAAATAAAATTAAGTAAATTAAATTAAATTTAAATAAAATAAAATGAATTAAAATAAATTAACTTAACTTAAAATTTTCAATTAACCTAAAATTTAAATTAATAAAAAAATTAAATTAAATTAAATATTAAATTGACTTAAAAGATTACGTTAATTTTTTTTAAAAAAAATTTAACTTTAAATTAAATTAAATTAAAACTTAAATTAACTTAAAAATAAAACTTAAAACTTAAATTAACTTAAAAGGAAATTTTTAAAAATTAAAATTTAAACTTAAAATAACTTAAAATTTAAATTAAAAATTAAAATTAAACTTTAAAATTAAAATTTAAAATATCACTTGAACTTATAATTAAAATTAAACATAAAACTTAAAACTTAAAATTAAACTTTTAAACTTTAAATTAAAAATTAAAATTAAACTTTAAAATTAAAATTTAAAATAAAACTTAAACTTATAATTAAAATTAAACATAAAACCTAAAATTTAAAACTTAAAATTAAACTTTTAAACTTAAAATTTAAACTTTAAATTTAAATTTAAATTAATTCTAATTTATGTTACTTAACTTAAATTTAAACTTAATTTAACAACTTGAAATTAACAACTTATTAAATTTAAATTTACTTAATTCCTAACCTTAATTAAAAAAAAATAACCTAACCTACTTATCTTCTATCTTATTTAACAGATTAATTAATCTATTAATACTCTCAATCAAAATCCTATTAAAAATTCTCTTTAAAAATATTTCTTTTTTTAAAAAAATCTTTTAAAAATTATTTATATCCTTTTAAATATTTTAAAAATCTTTAAAAATTATTTTAAAAATCTTTTAAAAGTTATTTTAAAAATCCTTTATAAATTATTTTAAAAATATTTTTAAATCCTTTTAAAAATTATTTTAAAAAACATTTTTAAATAAATTATTTTTTTTAAAATACTCTTTAAAAATCATTTTAGAAACTCTTTTAAAAATTTTATTAAAAATTATTTTAAAAATCTTTAAAAAAAACTCTTTTAAAAATAATTTAAAATTTATTTTAAATCATTTTAAATTCTTTTAAGAATTTTTTTTTAATTTTTTTTGGAAATTATTTTAAAAGATTATTTCATAATCATTTTAAAATTTAGACACTTAACTTAAAACTTAATTAAATTCATTTAAATTAAACTTTAAACTTAATAATTAATAAGTAAATAATTAAAAATTAATTGTTTTTTAAGAACTTAGTTTGACTTGATAAGTGCCTTAATTTAACATAATTAAAATATAAACTTTACAATAAGTTATTTCTAAATCAAACTTGACTTTACATTAAAATTTTAACTAATTTAATTAAATCATAATTATAGATTGACTTAAATTGAACCTTACTTAACTTTTTTAATAACTTTAATAAATTTAACATCGAATTAATACTAACTTTAAACTTTATTAATCCTACTTAAAAGGAAGTAAATGAAAAGTTAAATTATAACTAATACTTTCATTAATCAACTTAATCAATTAATACTAAATTTAAATTATTTTAATCAAATAGTATAAAATTATTGAATTAAGTAAAAGTTAATCAATAAACTATTGATAATAATTAATTGTTATTGAATTAGTAACAAATTATTTTATTTTACCTTAAACTAAAGTTTAATACACCTAAATCTAAAGTTAATTATTTTTAGAATAATTGATTAATGATTAATCAAACTTAAATTAACAATTATACAAGTATATAGAGATAATTATGTAAATAATAAACTTTATAAATATAAGTGTTACTAACCCTAAATCCCCTAAAACACTTAGGTAGAAAAATGTGCTAAGGCTTTAAAATTTAACATACTCAAACCTTAGTGTTAATTTAAGGAGGAGAGATAAATTCAGAGGGAGTAATAATTTCAGGGGAAGTAAAAAAATTCAAGGGAGTATCACATTCAGAGGGGGTATCAAATTCAGGAAGAGGATCAATTTTTTTTAAAATATTTACTTAGAAAATTATTTCGTGAAGTTTTTTTTATTAAGAATTCCTTAGAATTTTTTTTATCAAATTTATCTTTAAAATCTCTTTTGAAAATCCTACCTCAATTTAAAAAAAAAACATACTTTGAAAATCTTACTTTAAATATTTTTTTTCAAAAATATTTTTAAAAACTTTATTTTAAAATACTGTCAAGTTCACGAGAAATATTAATATTTTATATTTTGCAAACTGCTTGCATTTTTCTTTAAATATATTACAAAATTATTTTTGAAAACTGCTTCAAATTTTAAAGGCTTACTAAACTACTATCTTTAAATTTATTGTTCACTTTTTTAACCTAAAAAGTTTTAAAGATAAGTTTTAAAAAATCAGTGTGACAAATGTTTAATTTTTTTAAAACGTCTCGACATAGTCTTCAAAAGGGTTTCTTACTTGAAATGTTATCATCTTATTTTTGAAAACCTTAATTTTTTTTGAAAAGATATTTTTAAAAACATCCCTTAGATCTTTTTCAAAATTCAATTTTCAAAATGTTTTGAAAGTTATATTAAAATGTTTTTAAAATTTAATTTTCAAAATATTTTCCAAACTTTTTGAAAATGTTGCATCTTTAAATTCTAACTTTGGTCTAGCATTTTCAAATTTTATATCTTTTGAAAATCTAATGAAAAATAGTAAATTTTGAAAATTATGCGA
This sequence comes from Zingiber officinale, assembly GCF_018446385.1. NCBI lineage: Eukaryota > Viridiplantae > Streptophyta > Magnoliopsida > Zingiberales > Zingiberaceae > Zingiber > Zingiber officinale. The sequence continues at coordinate 86,407,177 of NC_056003.1, forward strand.
AGTTAGTAGATGGTGAAAATCATTTCAACTTTTTTTAAAAAAATTCTGACATGAAAATTTAAGGCATATTTAAAAATCCTTTTAAAACTTTTTTTTGTTGAAAATCTTTATTTTTGAACAACTTATTAACTTATTTTTGCAAGTTTAACTTCCCCCAGTAACCCTGAAATTTTTCTGATGTTAAAATTTTCCTTCCTTTAGCCAATTCTCCCAAACTTGTCTATGCTTATTATTTTTTTATGAATGCCAAAGAGGGAAGGTTAGGTGGATTAAGTTAGCAAAATCAAACTCAGACTAAATCAAAATCATCTCATTGGTCTAGTTATTTTTGTATATTTTTTCACTAACTTAACTCAGGTTGTCATTGCATCAAAAAGAGAGAAATTGTTTGTGCGATTAACATCTAACTCAGGTTTTGATGAATGACAAAATAAGTTAAGTTAGGTTCATTGTAATCTAACAATTTGATTAAGTGTATAGGAGAAATCCAGCTAGGTCAATGGGTCGACCGGATAGCTGGTACGAAGTCCAGCTAGGTCGATGAGCCAACTAGATATCTGGTACAAAGTCCAGCTAGGTCGACGGGTCGACCGAATAGCTGGCACGAAGTCCAGCTAGGTCGACGGACCGACCGAATGGTTGGCACGAAGTCCATCTATGTCGATGGGCTGACCGGATAGCTGGCACGAAATCTAGACTGGTCGATGGGCTGACCGGATGTCTGGCAAAAGGTAAGTAAAAGTAAATTACTGGAGGAGAGTGACTGTGAGGACGCGCCCCAATTGAGGGACAGTAGGAGTCAGTTCAGTTTAAGTCCATTTGGGATCCCTAAACTGAGACCTTAACTAGTTCCTGGTCCCGGGATGACAGGAACTAATTACTCTATTTATTATATTTGTGCTAACACTTGTCTTGCAGGATATTTGGACTAACACATTTGATGTAGAGTAAGAAAGCAAGCAAAGAAGCAAAGCTGCCTTCGGGTGAAGAGTACCCGAAGGTGCCTCGGTACTATTCATATGTAACGCCCCGCCTCCTACTAGCTAGGCTGCGAGGCCGGTCGCTACAGTTATGATGTGCTGGTCTATTAATGCGGAATGAAAACTGGCTAGTTTAAAATTTTACTGAACTAAATGCTGTAAGGTGTAACTTAGTGTTCTGGATGTACCTAGGAGTTGTACACATGTTAGGGAAGATAATCTATGCCCCTTGGATGGCCTGCTAACTGTAATCAGGCACTTCAATCGATCCATAGATCGATTGGGCTGTCGGATCGATCCCGTGATCGATCCAGCTTGTTACTGGCACGGAACAATTCTCTGGATCGGTCGGCAGACCGATCCATATGCTCCCTCGCCTCTGTATGCGGTTGGATCGGTCTACCGACCTATCCAGGAGTACCCTGATCGGTCGGCTTGACCGATCAGTAGCTCACTGACCGGTCGGCTGACCGATCAGTGAGCGTCGGTGCTCTCTGTTCGCACAATGGATCGGTCGGCTGACCGATCCATAACAGAGGCAAACTCTCTGTTCGCGCATGGATCGGTCAGCTGACCGATCCAGCGGCACGACCCACTCCCTGATCGGTCTGTAGACCGATCAGAGTTCTGATTTTGGCCTGAAACTCTGATTTCAGCACTTGGGCGTGCCAAAATCTCACATATGAGTTATACACTACATGAGAAACATTCTAATAACATAAAACTAGTATTCTAAACTTAACATGACACATAGTTCACTGGTTCATAACATTACACAACTAAACGTGCATGAAAGTAAAACACTAAAGAGTTTTACGGTTTAAACTTGCTAAGTCCCCTAAGAATCTTTTATTCCAGTTCCTGCCACACACACCATCTCTGCATTGGCCTCCAGCTTCCTCTGCTAGTCCATTTTCCTTTTACCTGTATCTGCAGTATAAGGAAAATAGTATCTGTAAGCTAAAAAGCTTAGTAAGAAATCATCTACCTCACTAAAATATGCATACGATGCAATTATGATTTTAAATCATGCTATTTGAAAAGATATGCTAAGTATACTGAATAAACTAAACATGACATGACATATAAGCATACAATCATGGCATGACAACTAATCATATGAATCAATAAAGATAACTGAACTGAACATATAATAAGCTAAACTGTAACTAAACTAATACTGAATTCCAACTCAATTAACATAACTAATTTGAGCTTTGAAAACTAATTCATAATAAGTGAAAATACATAATCATGTTGTTTGGGCCCGACAACTGTACTTGTTGTGCGCGCATCCCTAACTAGACCCGGGTTTGCAAGTCCCGAATTTAGTAGGGTTAACTAGGTTATCTAAACCTAGGGACGACTGTGGGAGTCCAACCCAACGGATATCTGATCCAGTACAGTGCCACTGAAAATAAAATACTGAATATAGCTAACTGTTTTAACTTGCTGTTTCTAGGTTATCTGAACCTAGAGCTAGGTTGTCTGAACCTAGAGGCGACTGTGGGAGCCCACCCATTGGACCGTGGTCCCATATAAGCTAAAATAAACTGATTTACTGATTTAAATGCTTCTAATGCATTTAACGGAGCTATTAAAATGCCTAAGTTGCATTTTAACTTAACTAGCTATTTTATCGAACACCTAGTGTGCCCCAACTCTCCCCTCTATTAGGGAGACCACTTCTAGGCACCCGACAACGTCTAGGAACCCCCACTGAAGAGGGAATACGTGTCCAGCCCATCTAGAAGTACTCACTAAATCCCTAAATCTGCGAGGAGGGTCAAATTCACCCTATGCGTCGATAAAAACTGCATATAGCTAAACTAGTGCGTATAAAACCAAACGGAGCTACTTATACTGCAGGTGAGGGGTTTCTTACCTTGTGTGCTAGATTTCTTACAAATCTAATCGCTAGAAATTCCGGTGGAGACGACTTCTCGACGATTCGCTCGCGTCCACGTGCTCTACTCGCGGAGGGGAACGTCCTTGTGCTGAAATCGTCGCCGGAAAGTGACCTTGGGACCCTAGGGATGGAACCCTAGTTCTCCTTGTGGTTGGCGCCGAGAGAGGGAGGAGAGGGAGGAGAGGGAGAGGTGTTCGGCGTGAGGGTTTGGAGGGGAAGAGGTTGCCGAACCAAATTAAAAATAACCCAAACCAACTTAAGTTTTTAATTTATATTAAGTGGGTATTTTGGCCCAACTCAATTATAAATATATTTGATTCTCCTTTCTCTCAGCATGGCCCTGCTGGGTTCACCGGTTACTAAGGCTAACTAAAGGTTTAGCGGACCCGAGAGGTCCCGGGTTCGATTCCCGCTTAAGCCTTTTTATTCTTCTAATTATTTTTGCTACTTCCGCTACTCGGAAAATTCCGGAAAAATATCTAAAAATTCCAGAAAAATCATAGAATATTCCTAAAATAGTTTTGAGAATTTTCGAGCGTTACAATCCCCCATACCTTATAAAAAGTTCGTCCTCGAACTTAGAATAATTCTGGGTACTTCTGTCTCATGCTGGCTTCTGTCTCTGCTGTGTGACTGTGCCAAATGACTTTGACTAATGGTACTTCCTTGTTTCGCAATTTCTTAACTGCTCGGTCTATTATCTGAATAGGCCGACTATCATAGCTGAGGTCTTCGCGGATCTGTACCGACTGGGGCTCAATCACCTGGGTGGCATCTGGGGTATGCTTCTTCAGCATAGAGACATGAAATACGTTGTGGACAGATGACATTTCCTGGGGTAGCTCTAGCTCATATGTTACCTTGCCCACTCTTCTGCTGATAAGGTATGGTCCCACATATCTGGGACTAAGTTTTCCCTTCTTTCCAAAATGCATCACTCCCTTCATGGGAGCTACTATGAGGAACACTGTATCCCCGACTAAAAACTCTAAGGGTCTGCACCGTGTATCAGCATAGCTTTTCTGGCGGCTCTGAGCTGTCTCTATCCTCTGGCGGATCTGCTACTAGATCTGTCTGAAGTTCTAGTTCTTTCTGTTCACCACTCTCATACCAGCAGATTGGAGATCTACACCTCCGCCCATAGAGAGCCTCGTAGGGTGCCATGCCGATAGTGGCTCGATAGTTGTTGTTCTGCTAAGCTCGGATATTTGCACCAACTTCCCTTGAAGTCTAGGGCACACGCTCGGAGCATATCTTCGAGTACCTGATTTACTCGCTCCGTCTGACCATCTGTCTGAGGATGGAATGCTGTGCTGAACTTTAACTTAGTGCCCAATGCTGACTGTACACACTCCCAGAAGTGTGATGTGAATCTGCTGTCTCTGTCTGAAATGATGATTCGTGGGACTCCATGTAGTCTAACGATCTCTTGGAGATACAACTGAGCTAGCTTCTCCATGGAGTAGGATATCTTGATAGCTAAGAAGTGGGCTGATTTAGTCAACCTGTCGACTATTACCCAGATGGCGTCAAAACCATTCGTGGTTCTGGGCAGTCCCACTATGAAATCCATAGAGATATCCTCCCACTTCCATTCTGGAATCTGTATAGGCTGCAGAACTCCTCCTAGTCGCTGATGTTCTGCCTTGACCCTCTGACAGGTGAGGCAGATGCTAACATATCTGGCGATGTCTCGCTTCATCCCGGGCCACCAAAAATGGTTCTTCAGGTCTTGATACATTTTGGTGGAACCTGGATGCATCGCATAGGGAGTCTTGTGAGCCTCATCTAAAACCTGTCTCCGTAGCTCCTCCTGATCTGGAACCAAAATACAACACCCCGCTATCGGACACTCTGAATTCTCTACTTTCTGATTCTGCTAGCCCTTGCTTGATTTTCTGAATTTCAGGGTCCTGCTCCTGAGCTGACTGAATATCACCAAGCAAGGTAGACTCTAAGGTCATAGTAGAGAGCTGTCCAACGATGAGTTCGAGACCGAAATCTACGATCTCCTTCTGTAGGGGCGGTGACATGGCTGTAAGAGATAATAAGGTAGCACTGGATTTTCTGCTAAGTGCGTCGGCTACCTTATTGGCTTTCCCTGGATGGTAGAGGATGTCTATATCGTAGTCTTTGACCAGCTCAAGCCATCTGCGCTGTCGCATGTTCAGATCCTTCTGAGTGAAGAAGTACTTCAGACTCTGATGATCTGTATACACTCTGCACTGAGCTCCATATAAGTAATGTCTCCAAATTTTGAGAGCGAACACTACTGCTGCAAGCTCAAGGTCATGAGTAGGGTAATTCTTCTCATAATCCTTGAGTTGTCTGGAGGCATAGGCGATCACCTTGCCGTTTTGCATCAGTACTGCTCCTAGTCCCAACTTAGAGGCATCACTATAGATGTCAAAGCTGCTGGTGTTGTCTGGTAGAGCCAAAATGGGAGCACTGGTCAATCTCCTTTTTAGCTCGCTGAAGCTGTTCTCACAGTCCTCTGTCCACTGAAATTTCTTGTTCTTCCTGGTAAGAGCTGTCAGTGGGGAGGCTATCCTGGAGAAGTCCTCTACAAACTTTCTGTAATATCCTGCTAATCCCAGAAAGCTCCTGATTTCGCTGGCGTTCTTAGGTCTCTTCCAGTTACTTACTGCTTCTATCTTGCTGGGATCTACCATAATACCATCCTTTGAGATGATGTGACCCAGGAAGGACACCTGATCTAGCCAAAATTCACATTTCGTGAACTTGGCGTATGCTGAAGGGTCTGCAATACTAGTTTCAGGTGCTCCGAGTGTTCTTCTTGAGTTCCTGAGTAGATAAGAATGTCATCGATAAACACAATAACAAACTTATCTAAATACTCCCTGAATACTCTGTTCATGAGATCCATGAATGTAGCTGGAGCATTGGTCACGCCAAAGGGCATGACTACGAACTCGTAGTGTCCGTATCCGGTCGAATGTTGTCTTGGGTATATCCCTTCTTTAACCTTCACCTGATAACCTGATCTGAGATCTATCTTAGAGAACACTGCTGCTCCCTTCAGCTGGTCGAACAGGTCATCGATTCTGGGAAGGGGATACCTGTTCTTGATCGTGACTTGGTTCAGTGATCTGTAGTCTATGCACAGTCGCATGCTTCCATCCTTCTTCTTCACGAACAATACAGGCGCTCCCCATGGTGAGTGACTCGGGCGTATGAAACCCTTGTCAAGCAGCTCCTGTAGTTGCTCCTGAAGTTCCTTCAGTTCTGCTGGAGCCATGCGATAAGGCGCTTTGGAGATAGGATTCGTACCGGGAATGAGCTCTATCTCAAAGTCAATCTCCCTGTCTGGTGCTAAGCCTGGTAACTCTTCAGGGAAGACTGCTGGGTAGTCACATACGACTCGAACCTCTGCTAGCTGTTGGTTCTTGTCCTAGCTGGCGTTGACTACGTGTGCTAGGAATCCTGTACATCCTGAATCCAGTAGCTTCTGTGCTTTCATAGCTGAGAGAAACTTCTTGGTCTTTCTCTTTGGTTCTCCGCTGTATTCCGCTTCCGGTTGGAAGATGACTTTCTATTTACGGCACTCTATGGTAGCACGTATCTGATCGGAAAGTCCATTCCAAAGATAACGTCAAAGTCGGTTATCTCTAGCACTATCGGATCACAAAAGAGCTCTCTGTCTGCTATAATGGCTCTGAGCCAGGGCGTGGATGCCATGATCTCTCCGAAGGTAGTGCCGTCAAAAATTGACCGTACCTCCGAGGGTATTTCTAATTTTTCGGAGAACATCCCGGCTATATATGAATGGGTTGCCCCAATATCAAATAGAAAGTAGCACTATCTTGTAAAATGCTAATCGACTGTGACAACTGTTGAGGCATTGGCTAAGTCCTCTCGGGAGTGAGTAGATCCTCGCATTCGCCGTGGCTGGAGGGCTTCTAATCTGCCCTGGCTGATAAGTGGACCTTCTAGAGCGGCTGCATCTGATATAGCTGAGCTACTGAATCTGCTGTGGCCGAGGAAGACCGGTCTTGTTCTTGGCCATGTGCCCTTCTTGTCCACATTCAAAGCATCCTCGTGTGCCCTTGCGACAAACCCTGGGTGGAATTTTCCACAAGTAGCACACTTTGGATAGATGGTCCTCCTTTTGGGTCACTCCCTGATTTGCGCTTGCTGTTGGAGTTCCCTTTCCAGTTAGAGCTGTGGCCTTGCTATTTTTGAGTGTGAGAATTTCCTTGGCCTTTGGACTCTGAGGAGATTTGCTTCTGCTGCTTTATCCTGTTCTGGTAATGCTCTGTGGTCAAGGCACTGCTCACTAACTCCTCTGTGGTTTGTGGCCTATGTATGCCACCAGCCATGTTCACTGCTATCTCTGACCTCAGCATCTTGAGCATCAACCGGATTCGTTCCTTCTCTGTGCTGACTAGCTCTGGGCATAGACGAGCCAACCTGTTGAATTTCTTCACAGCTTCCTCAACTGAAAGATTTCCCTGAAGAAACTCAGTGAACTCGTCATAGTGGCGGTTCGTAACCCGTATGTGGAAGAACTCCTTCTCGAAGTCAGCCCATGACATCTGGTTCACTGGGCGCTTCGTTCTGATTCTTTCCCACCACATGCGTGCGTCTCCTGTCAGGCAGAAGGAGGCACACTTCACCTTCTCGTGTTCTGGCCAGTCCAGAAGCTCCATCGTGCTCTCCAGTGTTTTGAACCAGGCTTGTGCATCCCATGGTTCACTAGTGCCTGAGAAGTTCTCTGGCTTGACTCGCTGCCACTGGATCAGATAGGCTTCCTTTCTTGGCTCAGCTGCTGGGACTGCTGGCGCTGGCGCTGTAGGCTGGGCTGGTGGAACCTCTAAGACTTCTGGAGTCGTCAGGTTCGGTTCCGGAGTGACTGTGGGGGTACTCTGCTGATTAGCCTTTAAGGTGGCTATTTCCTGTCGCTGTTCAGCTAGCTGCTGCTGTAACTGAGCCACTAATGCTGTAAGGTCGGGAGGAGGCACTGAACTGCCTGCCTCTTGCTGGGGCTCAGTAGCTAGTGCCCTTCTAGCTGGGCGTCCTCGTGCCATTGCTAAAGACATAGAGGACAGAACATGAATAACTATTACAATCATAATTGTATAACTATCGTTATCATGTTATATACTATCACATACTATCATGCAGTAGTTTATCTATAAACATAAACTATAACAAGGAAACAGAAAGCATAAATAAAGTAGAGCTATTATTACTTGGAAGCTGTAGGTTCAATGCTGATGTGTGTGTAGGAAGTATGGAAAACTGCTCTGATACCACTCTGTAACGCCCCGCCTCCTACTAGCTAGGCTGCGAGGCCGGTCGCTACAGTTATGTTGTGCTGGTCTATTAATGCGGAATGAAAACTGGCTAGTTTAAAATTTTACTGAACTAAATGCTGTAAGGTGTAACTTAGTGTTCTGGATGTACCTAGGAGTTGTACACATGTTAGGGAAGATAATCTATGCCCCTCGGATGGCCTGCTAACTGTAATCAGGCACTTCAATCGATCCATAGATCGATTGGGCTGTCGGATCGATCCCGTGATCGATCCAGCTTGTTACTGGCACTGAACAATTCTCTGGATCGGTCGGCAGACCGATCCATATGCTCCCTCGCCTCTGTATGCGGCTGGATCGGTCTACCGACCGATCCAGGAGTACCCTGATCGGTCGGTAGACCGACCGACCGATCAGTGAGCGTCGGTGCTCTCTGTTCGCACAATGGATCGGTCGGCTGACCGATCCATAACAGAGGCCAACTCTCTATTCGCGCATGGATCGGTCAGCTGACCGATCCAGCGGCACGACCCACTCCCTGATCGGTCTGTAGACCGATCAGAGTTCTGATTTCGGCCTGAAACTCTGATTTCAGCACTTGGGCGTGCCAAAATCTCACATATGAGTTATACACTACATGAGAAATATTCTAATAACATAAAACTAGTATTCTAAACTTAACATGACACATAGTTCACTGGTTCATAGTATTACACAACTAAACGTGCATGAAAGTAAAACACTAAAGAGTTTTACGGTTTAAACTTGCTAAGTCCCCTAAGAATCTTTTATTCCAGTTCCTGCCACACACACCATCTCTGCATTGGCCTCCAGCTTCCTCTGCTAGTCCATTTTCCTTTTACCTGTATCTGCAGTATAAGGAAAATAGTATCTGTAAGCTAAAAAGCTTAGTAAGAAACCATCTACCTCACTAAAACATGCATACGATGCAATTATGATTTTAAATCATGTTGTTTGAAAAGATATGCTAAGTATACTGAATAAACTAAATATGACATGACATATAAGCATACAATCATGGCATGACAACTAATCATATGAATCAATAAAGATAACTGAACTGGACATATAATAAGCTAAACTGTAGCTAAACTAATACTGAATTCCAACTCAACTAACATAACTAATTTGAGCTTTGAAAACTAATTCATAATAAGTGAAAATACATAATCATGTTGTTTGGGCCCGACAACTGTACTTGCTGTGCGCGCATCCCTAACTAGACCCGGGTTTGCAAGTCTCGAATTTAGTAGGGTTAACTAGGTTATCTAAACCTAGGGACGACTGTGGGAGTCCAACCCAACGGATATCTGATCCAGTACAGTGCCACTGAAAATAAAATACTGAATATAGCTAACTGTTTTAACTTGCTGTTTCTATGTTATCTGAACCTAGAGCTAGGTTGTCTGAACCTAGAGGCGACTGTGGGAGCCCACCCATTGGACCGTGGTCCCATATAAGCTAAAATAAACTAATTTACTGATTTAAATGCTTCTAATGCATTTAACGGAGCTATTAAAATGCCTAAGTTGCATTTTAACTTAACTAGCTATTTTATCGAACACCTAGTGTGCCCCAACTCTCCCCTCTATTAGGGAGACCACTTCTAGGCACCCGAAAACGTCTAGGAACCCCCACTGAAGAGGGAATACGTGTCCGGCCCATCTAGAAGTACTCACTAAATCCCTAAATCTGCGAGGAGGGTCAAATTCACCCTATGCGTTGATAAAAACTGCATATAGATAAACTAGTGCGTATAAAACCAAACGGAGCTACTTATACTGCAGGTGAGGGGTTTCTTACCTTGTGTGCTAGATTTCTTACAAATCTAATCGCTAGAAATTCCGGTGGAGACGACTTCTCGACGATTCGCTCGCGTCCACGTGCTCTACTCGCGGAGGGGAACGTCCTTGTGCTGAAATCGTCGCCGGAAAGTGACCTTGGGACCCTAGGGATGGAACCCTAGTTCTCCTTGTGGTTGGCGCCGAGAGAGGGAGGAGAGGGAGAGGTGTTCGACGTGAGGGTTTGGAGGGGAAGAGGTTGCCGAACCAAATTAAAAATAACCCAAACCAACTTAAGTTTTTAATTTATATTAAGTGGGTAATTTGGCCCAACTCAATTATAAATATATTTGATTCTCCTTTCTCTCAGCACGGCCCTGCTGGGTTCACCGGTTACTAAGGCTAACTAAAGGTTTAGCGGACCCGAGAGGTCCCGGGTTCGATTCCCGCTTAAGCCTTTTTATTCTTCTAATTATTTTTACTACTTCCGCTACTCGGAAAATTCCGAAAAAATATCTAAAAATTCCAGAAAAATCATAGAATATTCCTAAAATAGTTTTGAGAATTTTCGAGCGTTACAATCCCCATCTCACTTGGTTACCAGGATTCATAAACTCTAATACTTAAGCCTGGAGGTTTAGAGTTCGAATCCTGTGGGGAGGCAAAAATCCACTGCCATGGGTGGAAAGTCCTAGTGAGTAACGGCACGGCCAAAGGGTCGTCGGTCGACGACATGAGAAGTCGCCAAATGGACCGACGACATAAGGGCCGCCAGTTGGGCGGCCACAAGGGCCGCCCAAGAGGCCAAAAGGGCCGGGTCGTTACATCATAGAATGCACCTTTCATGGCTATAGAAGGTGCCTCGATACTGTTCATAGAAGACGTCTTCCATAGCTATAGAAGGTGCCTCGGTACTGTTCATAGAAGACATCTTCCATGGCTATGGAAGGCGCCCTCAGCAGGATGATTTTTGGAATCGGGCGCAGATAAGTGTCAGAATGCTCGGGATAGATTTTGCCTCATTGGAGGCGCCCTCCAAGCCCTTTATAAGGCAGTCTCAAGTAGGCACTTACACAACAACTACATACGAGCTACTGCGCGCACATTTAAGCCTCCGACTACTCCCGGTTCCAACTGTGACTCTACTGCGAAACTGCTGAGCCCGACGACTACTCTGAGGAGTTCTGATCGTGCCCGGAAGACAAACATCAACACAAGAAGAGCTCTCATTTCAATCCATAAGAGTGTTGGTAACTTTGTCTTTGTACTTAATTATTATAAAAGGGCAAGTGCAGTGTGTTGCACTTGACCTAACCTTTTTGTACTCGATTCTTTCTTCCGGGGGTACCAGAAGAGGTTTTTAGTGGATTTCCCATTGATAGGTCCGCGGGACCTGGGCCTTGGGGTAGGAGTCGCTGAAGGATCCGAACCAAGTAAAAACCGCTTGTGTTTTTCTCGTATTTTTCTACTTTCGAACTTCTTACTTTTCGCTGTGTACTCATGTTTTTTTTTAAAAAAATAAGTTTTAAAAAACACGTAATTCACTCCCCCCTTCATGTGCATCACAATCCAACAAAAGTGACTGTATCTTTGACTTGAATTGCTCTCGAGGTGTATACATGTATCAACCCATGCTGAAACAAACTGCTCTTTATAAGGGTGTAACCATGTCTCCCAAAGGTAATTTAGAACACCCTCAAATTGTTGATACTCCTCGCGCATAACATCCCACTTTTGCTGGTAAGACCACTGCGTCGATGAATTAATGAGTGAGTATCATGACGCACAAAAACGTTGTCACTCCAAACCAAGCATAAGGGTGCATTTCTTCATTACACACTGGTTTATGTGCCAAATACATTGGATGTAACGTGCATTGGAAAAACATGTTTCAATGGCATTAATAAGCGTCAAATCCTGATCTGAAACAAACATCAATGGCAACGATGTCTTCTTTTCAACCATCCACTTCTTTAAGGTATCAAATGTCCATGTCAGTTGCTCTATCCTTTCATTACTAAAATATGCGAACATAAGTGAGTAAGTTCGCATTGTGGATGTGATACCCACAACCTCCAATAGTGGTATCCGATACTCATTGGTCTTGTATGTGGCATTAATGATCAATACAAACGAAAAGTTAACAGATAGCTCTAGACTTTTTGGACGAACCCAAAGAATATCTATAATTTCGTTGGTGTTTGGATTTATACAGTAATTATGGAGGTATTTTTTCTTGATTAATTGCTCTAAGATATACTGCATTGAATTTTGGTTGTCACGTTTAGCAGATTTGTTTGTGAAAATGGTATTGTAAATGCTTTTGATCCTTGTAGTGTTTGATGAGTCTCTTTCCTTCAAAATATTAAGAATTTCACGAGGTGTGGTATTGTTGGTCATCGTCTCTATTGGTTTTAACCTACACGGTTACTCATGACCATCAATATATTCTGCTAATTGATGATTATGAAAATCACAGACAACCCTTAAATCCCACATCACACCATTTGAAGATATTGATATACCTCGTAGCTCAAATGAGCATTTACATTTTTTAGTCCCGGTATTTTTTTTAAGGATTGCCCCTCAACTATATATCATGATGATTTATACTTTCTACCTCTTTTACACATAAGATGACACTTTGACAACTTGTCACCTTTTAAATTAACAAAATTTTTAATAACCACTATAATATCATTCTTCAGACCATCTGTCTTTGTCCAATTTATTATATATTCTCTAATTTCAAATATCAATATAAAAAATATAACAAAGATATATAAGTATACCATTATCGAATCTTAACATAATTTCTCTACTTATAAAATAAATAACGAATATGCATAAAACATCGATAATAATTAACCTGATATGTGATAAATTCGGTTGTATAATCAGGACTGTTGTTGGAGATACTTTCTCCGCTAGGAACATCATTCTCAATTAGCCAACTATCTGAAAATAAATCCAAATAGTCATCCATAATTTTCTTCTATGAATTACGAAAAGTAATGACTAAGAATATAACTATGTTCTAGGAACAGAGGAGAGGCTGAGAGGGAGCTAATAGTGGAGGGAGGTGTGACTGAAAATGAAGTATGAGAGGAGGATTTAAAGGGGAGATTCTGACATATGTCAAGAGTTGAAGCGTGAGTAATTTAAGGAGAGAGGAAGTTCTGAAATATGTCAAGGGTTAGAGGATATAATTTAAATAGAGAGAGGTGTTTTGACATGTGTCAAGAATTGGAGGATGGATACTTTAAAGAGAGTGAGAAGTTTTAACATGTGTTAAGGTTTGGAAGGGGGGTAATCTAAAGGAAGGAGATGTTCTAATATATGTCAAGCGTTGGAGCGAGGTAGTTTAAAGGGAGAGGGGTGTTTTGACATGTGCCAAGGGTTGGAGGGGGTAGTTTAAATGTAGATTGATGTTTTGACATGTGTCAAGAGTTGGAGGGTGAGTAATTTAAAAGGAGAGGAGGTTCTGACATATGTTAAGGGTTAAAGAGGGGTAGTTTAAAGGGAGGGGGGTGTTTTGACATGTGTCAACGATTGGAGGATGGATAATTTAAAGAGAGTGAGAAGTTTTAACATGTGTTAAGGTTTGGAAGGGAGGTAATCTAAAGGAAGGAGAGGTTCTAACATATGTCAAGGGTTGGAGCGGGATAGTTTAAAGGAAGAGGGGTATTTTGACATGTGTCAAGGGTTGGAGGGGATAGTTTAAATGGAGATTGATGTTTTGACATGTGTCTAGAGTTGGAGGGTGAGTAATTTAAAAGGAGAGGAGGTTCTGACATATGTCAAGGGTTAAAGAAGGATAGTTTAAAGAGAGGGGGGTGTTTTGACATGTGTTAAGGGTTGTAGGGTGGATAATTTAAAGAAAGTGAGAGGTTCTAACATGTGTCATGTGTCAAGGATTAGAGAGAGGGAGGTAATTTAAAGGGAAGGGAGGTTCTAATATAAATCAAAGGTAGGATGGGGGTAATTTAAAAGGAGGGGAATATTTTGACATGTGTCAAGGGTTGGAGAGAGAACAATTTAAAGGAAGTGAGAGGTTCTGACATGTGTCATATATTAAGAGTTGAAGGGTGGGTAATTTAAAAGAAAGAAAGATTTTGATATGTGTCAAGGGTTGGATGGAGTAATTTAAAAGGAGAGTAAGGTTAGAGGATAATTTAAAGAGAGAAAAATTCTGATATATGTCAAGAGTTGTCGAGAATTTGAGGACAGATAATTGAGAGGTTTTGACATGTGTCAAAAATTAAATAAAATAAAAAAATGATGGAAAAAATAACAAAAAAATTTATTAAAAAAATAAAACTAATAAAAAATAAAACTAAATAAAAATTTTAAAAAAATATTAAAAAACAGATAAAAATTAAAAAACAAATACACTATATATATATATATATATATATATATATATATATATATATATTTCTGATATATCAGAAATGATATGCTGCGGACCAAAACCGTGCGAACCGCTGCGGACTTGCCTTCCCGATCGGTCTCTGGACCGATCAGGAGGTTCCCTGATCGGTCTGGTGACTGATCACGAAATGATATGCTCCCTGATCGGTCTCTGGACCGATCACGAAATGATATGCTCCCTGATCGGTCCAGAGACCGATCAGGAGGTTCCCTGTGTTGGAGTGTATACTGAAAGCCTAAGCTTTTGTAAACATTTGTTTTGAATAAAGAATCACATTTGGTCAAATTATCTACATTTGTTTGTAGTTGTTCAATTAATTTATATTGTAGATAACATAGCATGTGGTGTCACATGCAGAAGATAATGTTATCAGTACCTATAAATTATAAACAGTAGCTCACGACCAAAATGGAAAGGAACAAATCATTAGAAGGTCGTAGTGTAATTAGGTATCAGTTTATCTTGACTGTATAATTACACTAGTACACTTAGAGTGTATTGAGTAGGACCATTTGAGGTCGTTTCTTTTATACTGACTTTATAAAGGAACAAAAACCTCAGTTATTATGGAAGTGTGTGCTCTTAATCCTAATATAATAACAAGCATATATATTTGATATTTATTTCTTTAATTTATCAATGGGTGAGATTTAGTTCGATGAATCAATAAGCCCGATAAGTTGGGAAATGATATCACTTATAGTGTGTTTTGTTGATTATAGAAGGAAACTGTGTCCTAGAGATACTAGGTTGATAATGTCCCCAAGAGGAGCTCATAAGGATTATCATGTTAAACCCTGCAGGTGGACTTAGTCCGACATGACGATAAGGTTGAGTGGTACTACTCTTGGACTTAGATATTAATTAAATGAGTTGTCAGTAACTCACATAATTAGTGGACATTCGATATCTTAAACACAGGGAGACTAACACGCTTATAATAAGAAGGAGCCCAAAAATGTAATTTGGGATTGGTGCGGTAGTTCAATAATAGTTCTCTAGTGGAATGAATTATTATTGATAAAATTAAGTTGTGTGTTCGGGGCGAACACGGGATGCTTAATTTTATCGGGAGACCAAAACCAATTCCTCCTCTCGGTCCCTATCGTAGCCTCTTATTTATAGAGTTCTATACCCACCTATACCCACCTTCTATACCCACCAATAGGGGGCCGGCCAAGCTAGCTTGGGAACCAAGCTAGGGCCGGCCTAGGTATAAAATTGGGTGGTCGGCCCTAGCTTGAACCCAAGCTAGTGGGGGCCGACCAAATTAAATTAAAAGGGATTTTAATTTTAATTTTTATTATGTGGAAGAAATAATTTATTAAAGAGAATTAAAATTAAAATATCTCTCTTGTAAAAGATCTACAAAAGATTAAAGAAAGAGATTAGATCTCTTTCCTTATTTGTAGATTGGTGAGATATTTTATTTTCTCTTTAAAATTATCCACATGTTGATAAAATTAAAATTATAGAAATTTCCTTTTATCAACCATGAAGAGATTTTTAAAGAGAAATTTTATTTTTAAAATTTCCGGAAACAAATTAGGAAGTTTTAATTGTTGATTAAAACTTGTCTAATTTTTTTTCCTTCATTGATGTGGCCGGCCACTTGAATTTAATTTGGGAAATTTTATTTTATTTTTCTCAATTAAATCATGTCAAGGAAATTAAGGAAATTTTATTGTAATTAAATTTCCTAATTTGCCTAGGCCAAGGAATATAAAAGAAGGGGTGAGGGTGCCTTCACAAGACACAACCTCTATTATTTTCTCTCCCTCTTTTGTTTCTTGGTGTGGCCGGCCATCATCATCATCATCTCCCTCTTTTGTTTCTTGGTGTGGCCGGCCATCATCATCATCATCTCCCTCTCTTCCTCTTTGTGGTGGCCGAATCTCTCAAAGGCGTGTGATCTTCCCCAACGGAAGGGGCATAATCTTATTAATGGACTTAGTGTCAAGTAATGGTATACACTTAGACACATCTAATAGTATCCTCCCCATCGGAGTCACTGCTATTATTTGTGTGACCAAATGATACCAACTATTAATTTTATTTGTCAAAAAGTTAGGTTGACAAGATAATAAAATTAATGGGTTAAAACCCTCCTTTTTACAAATGTTGAATTTGTATACGTCCACACTAACGTGGCATACAAAATTCACGGCGTTATGAGGTGTTGGTTAATTTAAAATAGTATTGTTTGAGGAATCAATATTATTCTAAATTTAGAGTTCTGACCAAAAGTTATTTGTGATTCTTAGGATGACTTTCAACCCACTGTCCATCATACTTCAACAGAATAGACTTACTGGACCTAATTACATAGATTGGAAAAGAAACCTAGACATTGTTCTTACTGCTGAAAGCTATAAATTTGTACTAACTGAGCAGTGCCCTGAAGCACCTACTGGTGAATCTACCCAAGAGGAGATTGAATATCATAGGAAATGGGTAAAAGCATATGAGATGGCGCGGTGTTACATTTTGGCTTCAATGTCAAATGTATTGCAACATCAGCATCAAGATTTACCAACAACCTATGATATTATGAACAATCTCAAGGAACTCTTTGGTCATCAGGATAGGGCTTCTAGGCAAGAAGCCATGAGAAAGATAATGGCAGCCACCATGCAAGAGGGTACTCCTGTGAGGGATCATATCCTAAAGATGATGGCTTATCCGAACGAGATACGGATCCTTGGAGGAGAAATTGATGGGAAACCCAGATCGATATGATCCTCCAAACGCTACCAAGAAGTTTTGAGCCCCGAACTATAATATGAATAAGAGGATTTATTCATTAGCGGAACTACTGATGAACTTCACAGAAGGATTATTTCGGCACAATGCTCAAATTCACTATGCTAAAATGGTTCTACTTCTAAACCGAGAGGAAAGAAGAAGAAGAAACAAGTTGGTTCAGGAAAGAAAGTGAATAAATCTCAGAGTACGGATTTAAAGCCGAGTGAAGAAGTCAAGGGCAATGCTTCATCTCGCAAGCAGACATTGAAGGGATCGTCCTCGTAAGAACCAAAACAAAGGTATATCTCATGCTCTAGTTGTTGAAACATGTTTAGCGGTGTTATCTACCAGCACCTGGTGTGTAGATACGGGAGCCACTGATCATGTCTGCAATTCTCTGCAGGGGTTCCAGGAAACCCGACGACTATCTGAAGGAGAGATTACCGTCTACATGGGCAATGCTACTAAGGTGGCAGCTGTTGCAGTGGGAGACGTCTACTTATCATTTAGTAGAAATAGAAATTTGATTTTAAGAAATTGTCTTTATGTACCCAGTTTTAGAAAGAATTTAATTTCAGTTTCTAAACTGTTTTTAGATGGATATTCAGTTTCCTTTGGTAACGATGTAGTTATTAAAAGAAATAAAGTGGTTATCTGTTCTGGTGCATTAGTTGACAATTTGTATACTTTAAATCCAATTTCTTCAAAGCAAAACATGGAAATTTATAACTCATCTTCTAATTCAAATAAGAGAAAAGAACCTTCGGAAATGAACCAAGCATATCTTTGGCATCTAAGGCTTGGTCATATTAACTTAAGTAGGATTCAGAGGCTTATAGCCGATGGACTTTTGAGTTCATTAGAGTTGGAAAATTTTCCAACTTGTGAATCCTGCTTAGAAGGTAAAATGACCAAGAGGTCGTTCAAGGCAAAGGGGTATAGAGCCAAAGAAGTGTTAGAATTGGTTCATTCTGATTTGTGAGGTCCTATGTCTGTCCAAGCAAGAGGTGATTTTGAATATTTTGTCTCTTTTATAGACGATTATTCAAGATACGGATACATTTACCTAATGCGCCACAAGTCCGAGTGCTTTGATAAATTCAAAGAATACAAGGCTGATGTGGAGAAACGACTAGGTAAAAGTATCAAGACACTACGGTCTGATCGTGGTGGCGAATACCTCTTAGGAGAGTTTAGGAATTACTTATCAGAGGCCGGGATTCAATCCCAATTGTCTGCATCTGGAACACCCCAACAGAATGGTGTAGCAGAACGAAGGAACATGACTCTTATGGAGATGGTTAGATCGATGATGAGTTATTCAGAATTACCAAATTCGTTTTGGGGATATACTCTGGAAACAGCAGTATACGTTCTGAACTTAGTACCTTCTAAATCAGTTTCTTCTACTCCCATAGAATTGTGGAATGGGCGAAAACCCAGTCTAAGACATATTCGGATTTGGGGTAGTCCAGCACATGTGCTGAAACCAGATGCTGATAAGTTAGAATCTCGTACAGAAGTTCACGTGTTTGTAGGATATCCCAAAGGAACGAAAGGTGGTTTATTTTATAGTCCTAAAGACCAGAAGGTCATTGTTAGCACTGTTAGGAGCCTTCGTACGGAGGCTAGAGAGGGGGTGTGAATAGCCGACCCCAAATCGTCGTTTCTTTCTACAAAACGTGTTAGCGCAGCGGAAATAAAACAGTAGAAAGGAAACGGTGAGAAGATCAAACCTCAAACTCGATGGATGTAACGAGGTTCGGAGATGAACTCCTACTCCTCGGCGTGTCCGTAAGGTGGACGAAGTCTACCAATCCGTCGGTGGATGAGTCCCCGGAGAACCGGCTAATACAATATACTCCTTCTGGGTGGAGAAACCTCGCCACAATGTTTCTTGCACAAGCAAGATAGGAGTACAACAGATACAAGAAAGCAAAAGACAATATGAAACACTTGCTTGCCTTTCTTGTTGACTGGAGTGATGAAGCAGCAGCTTCACACCAGCAGCAGATGACGAGAATCCAGTCGAGAAGCTCACGCGAAGCTTCAGCTGCGAGGAGCTCAGCAAAGCTCTGATAGCAGGTAAGAGCAGAAGCTCTAGAGCACAAGAACAGAAGTTCTAAAGAGGAAGCAGCAACAGCAACGAAGCCCTGTATCTTCTTTTATACCTGCGAAGAAAAACACGAAGGAATATAGCCGTTGCCGCAACGCAGTGCCTCGATCGTCCACGCATCGATCGAGAGTGCCTGATCGTCCACGATCGACCGCTTCTCCCGAACTCGCTAGCTATCGATCGTGCTCGATCGGCCGGGGACCAATCAGATGGCTCGATCCGCCGACCGATCGTGGCTTATTGAGTGCGCC